>NW_025122688.1:0-1066 GCF_004010195.1 Chiloscyllium plagiosum | reverse complement strand
TTAGCATGACATGATGAGTGGTGTCCTGCAGGGGTCTGTATTGGGGCCTCAATTGTTCACTATATTCATTAACAACTTGAATAATAGCATAAAAAGTCAACTATCCAAACTTGCTGATGACACAAAATTGAGCAGCATTGTAGACAGTGGTCATGACAGCATAAAATTACAACAGTTTATTGATAGATTTGATGAAGAGACACATGAATTTGAATAGAAGCAAGTGTGAAGTTATCCATTTCGGACTGATGCAAGAACGATCAGGGTATTTTTTTAGAAAACTCCAAGTTTCATACCATGGAAGTCTAAAGAGATTTGAGGTTCAGGTGCATAGCTCTTTGAAATTCCATGAACAGGTACAGAAAATATTCAAGAAGCTAATGGAATGCTTGCCTTCATATCTAAAGGGCTGGAGTACAGTGATGCTCTAAAGTTATACAAAACCCTAATTCGACCCAACTTAGACAACTGTGAGCAGATCTGGGCACCACACTTAAGGAAAGATGTTTAGCCCTGAAGGGAGTTCAGCACCGGTTTCCAACGATGATACGTAGACTTCAGGGGTTAAGTTATGAGGAGAGATTTGACAAATTATTCTTTATAGTCTAGAATTTAGAAGGTTAAGGAGTGACCATTCGAGCCCTTCAGGGTATTAACAGGGAAAGACAGGGTTGTAAAGATAAACTATTTCCACCGGATAAGATTCTAGAACAGGGGGCATGGTCTAAGAATTAAGTTCAAGCCATTCAGGAGACATATTACAAAGCACTTCTGCAGGCAAAGGATAGTGGAGCTTTGGATCTTGCTTCCTCAAATAGTGTTGAATGCTAATTCCATTGTAAAATTTAAATGTGAGGTGGACTAATTTTTATTTATCAAGAGTATCAGGGATATAGGCTCAAGACAGCCAAATGAATTTAGGCCACAGATTAGCCATGATCTTATTGAAGCACAGAACATGTTTGAGGGGCTGAATGGGCTCCTCCTGTTTCTATCTTCCCATAGCACTGCTTTTTGGATGTATCACCTCTCTGCTTTCTTTGTTTCTCTGATCTTTCAGCTCTGG
>NW_025122687.1:0-1066 GCF_004010195.1 Chiloscyllium plagiosum | reverse complement strand
AGGCTACTTGTGGAACGTTTCTGAGATCATCTATCGGTAACATGGAGTAAATAATCCAACGACCTGTGGCAGAACACTTTACCTCCCCGTCTTAACAGTCAAGAACATGCGAGTTTGGATCTCCTCCACTGCCAGACTCTCGTCTCGCGACGCCTGGAGGAAGAAGACATTATCTTCCGCCCATGGGATCCTCCGAATGCACCGGATCAATGTACATTTCACCACGTTCTTTACTTCATTCCCACCCCACTCCCCACCCTATTCCACAGCCAACCTTCAAAATCAGCTCCGCCCTCATGAACTGTCCTAACTCTCCATTTTTCTTCACCTCTCCGCTCCGCCCTCTTTTCCAAACAATCTCCATCATTGCCAAACTCAATTTAAAAATCGCATTCTCAGTTATCTTTCCCTGCAAATCCCATTTATCCCTCAGGCCCCTTGTCCCACCCCCTCATTGCTGATGATGGTCTGATGCTCTAAACGTCATCTCTCCTCCTCCTGGGATGCTGCCACTCCACTGTGCTTTTCCAGCACCACCCTTTTCGACATGGGGCGTATTTTGCGAGTGTGTGCGGGTGCGACTGTCAGAATATATGCGTGTTTGTCATAGATTGTGGTGTGAATGTGTGTGTGTATCTGTATGTCTGTGTGTGTCTGTGTATGTGTGTACGTGTGCACGTCTGTAATAGATACAGCGAGAAAGTGAGAGTGAATGTTTATGTGCATTTGGGAAAGAATCTGAAAGATTGTATGTGAGTGATAGTGGGTGTATGCATTTTGGTAAAAGTGAGATTCTGTGGAGAGATTGTGTGTGTATGTGTCTCTATCCTGCTATGCTCTCATCTTATATTAAATACAATGGATCTACAGACGCAGGATTTTGGACACATTATTCATGGTCTATCAAACAAATATCGCCAACCTACTGCAGAGGACTGCAGGTGACCTTCCTCATTTGTTCAAAGATAAATAGATCCATATGCACGAGAATAAGAAGCAGCGAATCAATCCAACTCGTCTCCAGTAGTCACTTTGTCGACAATGTAAGGTAGACTGGACTAATATT
>NW_025122686.1:0-1066 GCF_004010195.1 Chiloscyllium plagiosum | reverse complement strand
TTATTGTGTGACTATCACCCTGAACCCCTCACACTTACTGTGTCACCGTCACACTGACACCCTCAAACTTATTGCGTCAATATCTATCTGATCCCATCACACTTACTGCACCACTATCACCATGATCGCCTCACACTTACTGCGTCACTATCACCCTGGTCCCCTCACACTTACTGTGTCAATTGGTGTGTCACTGTCTCCCTGATCCCCTCACAGTTGGTGCGTCACTGTCTCCTTGATCCCCTCACACACACTGCACCACTATCTTCCAGATCCCCTCACATTTACTGTGTCACTCTCACCCTGAACCCCTCACACTTACTGCGTCACTATCACACTGACACCCTCAAACTTATTGCGTCACTATCACCCTGACCCCATCACACATCCTGTGTCACTATCACCCTAACTCATTCACACTTACCACGTCAATATCACCCTGATACCCTCACACTTACTGCGTCACTATCTCCCTGGTCCCATCACCCTTACTGTGCCACTATCACCCTGATACCTTCACACTTACCATGTCACTATCAACCTGATCTCATCACACTTACTGCGTCACTATCACCCTGACCCCTCACACTCAATGCATCACTATCAGCCTGATACCCTCACACTTACTGCATCACTATTTCCCTGATCCCATCACCCTTACAGTGTCACTATTACCCTGACCCCCTCACACGTAATGTGTCACTATCACCCTGAACCCTTCAGACTTATGCATCACTATCACCCTGACCCCATCACACTTACTGCGTCACTATCACCCTGACCCCATCACACTTACCGCATCACTATCTCCCTGACGCATTCACACTTACTGTGTCACTGTCACCCTGATCCCCTCACATTTACTGCGTCACTATCTCCCTGACACTCTCACACTTACTGCGTCACTATCACCCTGTTCCCAACTCTCTTACTGCGTCACTATTTCCCCGATCCCATCACAATTAGTGTGTCACTATCAAGCTGACAACCTCACACTTACTGCGTCACTGTCACCATGAACCCCTCACACTTACTGCATCACTATCACCCTGGCCCCTCACACTTA
>NW_025122685.1:0-1066 GCF_004010195.1 Chiloscyllium plagiosum | reverse complement strand
AGAACTATGCCCTGTCGTTCTGGACTCCCTTACACAAGGAACAAGTCCTTGCCTATTTGCCCTATCAATGCCCCTGGAGATTTTATGAACGTCTATAAGGTCACCTCTCAAAGAGAATAGTTTATTTTAATGTGTAGTGACTGCGGCAATTATTCAACACAGCAGCAACAACCAAGAATGAAATTAATGATGAGGATTATTGGTTGCATTGGTAAGGAGACGCATGTTAATCAGACTATAAGAAATCTCCCCCCTCCTCAGTGTCAAACCTCAACATTGAGCACATTATTGATATTCTAGAATGATTCTATTGCTGCATCAGAAAGACAGCATGTTTGACCAGGTAGCGATACCCCCAAATGTTAGTCTATATTCTGTGCTAATCTCTTAAACTGTCAGTGATCAGGAACATTTACAGTATGAACCCTACCTGATTATCTGACAACTGGTCGAAAGGAGGATCACTGAGGTCAGAAACAAATCGTCAAACAGCTACACAGCATAGAAGGAGGCCATGCTACATTTCCAGGCTGCTACACAGGAACAGGGAGTCCTGGTCAGCTACCAGGAAATACAAATTGGAGATAATTACTTATTTTCAGGTTGGAAAGCTGTCATTAGTGAAATTCCTCGGGGATCAGTGTGAGTTTATCAACGTTTTGCAATCTCTAATAATGATTTGGATGACGGGGCTGAATGGATTGGAGATGAATTTGCCCATACACAAGGATCGTCATTCAATTAGACGTCAAGTCGAGACACAGTGTCTGCAATAGGATACAGATCGGGGAGGATCGTGAGCAAACCTTCAGCAAAAAAAAAGTATGTACAATGTGGGTGATGGGAAGTTTGTTTTTTGGACGAAGCATGATGCAACAGTAAGTTATGTAACTGGAGTCAGAATGCCAAACGCGGTGCTACAAAGGGATTTGCGTGTCTTGGTACATAAATCGCAACAAGTTAGCCTGTAGATGCAGCATGTTATTTGGAAAATAAATGGAATGATACTTTTTCTTGATAAAGAGTATTGGGCCTGATCTGAAGGATGTTTTACTGCATCTGTACA
>NW_025122684.1:0-1066 GCF_004010195.1 Chiloscyllium plagiosum | reverse complement strand
CCCAACACTGTGGAGGGTATATTATACACCCAAAACTGGGGACGGTACATCACCTAACACTAGGGGAGGCAACATTACACACCCAACACTTGGTGTGTGTACATTACACAGTCAAACACTGAGCCGGCTACATTACACACCCAAGACTGGGGGAGGGTATATTACACACCCAACACTGAGGGAGAGTACATTACACATCCAACACTGGGGAAGGGTTTATTACACACCCAACACTAAGGAAGGTACATTACACACTCAACACTGGGGAGGGTATGTTACAAACCGAAGACTGTGGGAGGGTACATACCACACCCAACACTCGGGGAGGGTACATTACACACCCAACAATGGGAGAGAGTACATTACACACCTAACAGTGGGGAAGGGTATATTACACACCCAACACTGGGGGAGAGTACATTACACACCCAACAGTGGGGGACAATACATTAAACACCCAACACTGGGGAGGGTACATTACACACCCAACACTGTGGGAGGGTACATTACACACCCAGCACTAGGGGAGGGTACATTACGCAGCCAACACTGAAGAAGGTACATTACACACCCACAACTGGGGGAAGGTTCATTCCACACCCAACACTTGGGGAGTGTACATTATACAACCAAAACTGGGGAGGCTACATCACACACTCAACATTACATTACATACTCAACACTGGGGGAAAGTACATTACACTCTAAACACTGAAGAGGGTACATTACACACCCAACAATGGGAGAGAGTACATTACACACCCAACAGTGGGGGAGGGTATATTACCCACCCAACACTGGGGGAGAGTACATTACACATCCAACAGTGGGGGAGAATACATTAAACACCCAACACTGGGGAGGGTACATTACACACCCAATACTGTGGGAGAGTACATTACACACCCAGCACTGGGGAGGGGACATTACACACCCAACATTGGGGAGGGTACATTACGTGCCCAGCACTGGGGGAGGGTACGTTACACACCCAACACTGGGGGACAATAGATTACACACACAACACTGGGGAAGGGTACATTACGCAGCCAACACTGGGGTATGG
>NW_025122683.1:0-1066 GCF_004010195.1 Chiloscyllium plagiosum | reverse complement strand
CATACCATTTTTTCAGGTGTTGTTTATGTCTTTGCTTCCTGCCTCCCCAATGTGATCTAAAAATTTGGAGCCGGTAGACTCCGACAGTCAATGACATTTTCTTCTTAGAACTTCTACTTTCCTCCCAAATGGATTCAAATTCCTTCTCCATAGAACGTATATCATCTGTCAGCATCGGTCTGAGGTTGTCCTTGAATGTTTGAGTTAAACCACCTTCCTTACCACCATTTCTGTCCTTCCAAATTGTCTCATGCCCGTGAACATTTCGCTCCCAGTCTTGACTATGCTGTCTCCATGTATCTGCAATGTCTACTAAATTGTATTCGTTCGTGATAATTTCTGCCGTTATATCCCCAACCTTCTTCCGAAAAGTACGAGCATTCAGGTATAATTCCTTTATGGTCGCTTTCTTACACATTTATTAACAACATCTCTAATAATATCTTCTAAGCTATCCTTTCTTCTTGCTTCTTACTTCTCCTCACTTGTCCATTTCTGAACTCCCTGCTTAGTACACAAGTGCTCAAATACACCTTCCAGGTGAAGCAACACTTTCCCTACTCTTCACACAATCCAGTCTAATAGATTCACTGCTCATATTGTGGTCGCCATTACCTTGGGAAATGAAGTCTGGATTGAATGACCGTTTTGCAGAATACAAAGTTCTATCGCCAAAAATGTCCCTGAGCTTCCAGTTGACTGCTCCTTTAGCAAAGAACCAAGTTTCCTCGCCAACGTCTCTATCTCACGCTTACTGCAGTGTTCCACCATAGCTCAGCGCATGCTGAAAACGTAACAGGCCATTTTCTGCTTGAGCACCCCGCGACCATCCATACCAATTACAATCATTTTAGAGGCCTGAAGTCTCCCATGTCCTGGCCCCCGACACACCCACCAGGCCTAGTTGTAGCATAGCAGCCATTACACAATACTTACGGTTAATCATAAACAGTCTCCGTGAACAGTTGTTAATGCTCCAATCAAATCATTATCAATTCCTATGTCCAACTGTTAGTTTGTCTCTTTCGGCTCCATCCCGACAGCTCGTTCACTTCTAATTACTGTG
>NW_025122682.1:0-1066 GCF_004010195.1 Chiloscyllium plagiosum | reverse complement strand
TTGGGGACAGAATAGGTGGATGCTGGTACGAAGAAAAACTATGTTGAAAGCATGTCAAAAGACTTCGGTCCATGACAACAATAGATCCACCATTTGCAAATTCACTTCTGTAAATTCTCTGGCATGTTGATTGTCAGTCTTTGGATATTTATTTGTAGAAGTACGGTCACTCACCGGTTTATTAAATTCAATCCGATCAATTCTCTCAAGCCAAGTTCTATGCTAAGACAGACATACTCTATTTTATCCTTCTTAATAAAACCCTCGTTTCACATAATTTCCTGTACTGTATTTCCACCTTCGCTAGTGAAGTCAGGAGTAAAATATGAGTATAATTCATCAGCCAACACTGTGTTTTCCATCACATATGCTCCTGTTTCTGTCTCGGGATCAAAATCTCAGAAATCTGATATACCGCAGCTATTTCTACTTTAATTATTATACTCATGATGCAGTCGTAGTATTCCTAAGTTCCTTACCTTTGCAATCCTACTTTTCAGCTTGGTTCATAACTCTGCATTGTCTGCAGTTTGGACACCTGTTTTGACTACTGTCATTTTTACCAATGTGTAGCCTAACCTCTGGCATTTCACCTTCTACTTGCACAATGCGCTGCAGCTGCTGTGAGACATTCTTGAGTCAAAAGAAGGGGAAGCATCATCCTATTCTTGACTCTAGTTGGCACGAAGCCATTCCCCTTGGAATTGCATTCCATTAAACTTTTCCTTTCAACTTATTTTGGCTCGACCCTTTTGCAGCACAAATAGTAGCGTTCTACCAAATTGGTGTTTGCTGCTTACCCCGACAGGATATTTCTTCCAGCACTACTTGAAGGTGTATATCTTTTCTCAGGGAAATGCCCACATAGGAATCCTGCATGGCCTTTTTACTCTTCTTAGACGGCTAACCATTCCCTCTCTGCTCGTGGAGCTATAAACTGCACCGTGGCCATCTCACAGTTCTTGCTTTCAACATTTCTCTCAGCTTCACAGATGTTCGATAGTGACCTCAGACATTGCTTCAGTTCCGAACTCTGTACTTCCAGGTGATCCAACCAGATACTTTT
>NW_025122681.1:0-1066 GCF_004010195.1 Chiloscyllium plagiosum | reverse complement strand
CTCTGGAGATTGGACGCTGTTTGAATAGACTCTTAGACTGGGCGCTGTTTGAATAGACTCTGTGGACAGGGCGCTGTTTGAAAAGACTCTGTCGACTGGGTCCTGTTTGAAAAGACTCTGTAGACTGGGAGCTGTCTGAATAGACCCTGTAGACTGTGTGCTGTTTGAATAGACTCTGTAGACTGGGTGTATTTGAATAGACTCTGTCGACTGGGTGCTGTTTGAATAGACTCTGTAGACTGTGTGCTGTTTGAATAGACTCTGTCGCTGGGTGCTTTTTGAATAGACTCTGTAGACTGGATGCTGTTTGCATATACTATGTAGACTGGGAGCTGTTTGAATAGACTCTGTAGACTGGGTGCTGTTTGAATAGACTCTGTCGCTGGGTGCTTTTTGAATAGACTCTGTAGACTGGATTTTGTTTGAATAGACTCTGTCGCTGGGTGCTTTTTGAATAGACTCTGTAGACTGGTCGCTGTTTGAATAGACTCTGTAGACTGGGTGCTGTTTGATTAGACTCTGTAGACTGGACACCGTTTGAATATACTCTGTAGACAGGACACTGTTTGAATAGACTCTGTAAACTTGGTGCTGTTTGAATAGACTCTGTAGACTGGGTGCTGTTTGTATAGACTGTAGACTGGAGGCTGTTTGAATTGACTCTGTGGACTGGATGCTGTTTGAATAGACTCTGTAGACTGGGCGCTGTTTGAATAGACTCTGTAAACTGGGCGCTGTTTGAATAGACTCTGTTGTCTGGACACTGTTTGAATAAACTCTGTAGACTGGGTGCTGTTTGAATTGCCACTGTAGACTGGGTGCTCTTTGAATAGACTCTGGAGACAGGGTGCTGTTTGAATCGACTCTGTAGACTGGGTGCTGTTTGAATAGAATGTGTTGACTGGACGCTGTTTGAATAGACTCTGCAGACAGAGTGCTGTTTGAATAGACTCTGTAGACTGGACGCTGTTTGAGTAGACTCTGTAGACTGGGTGCTGTTTGAGTAGACTCTGTAGACTGGGCGCTGTTTGAGTAGACTCTGTAGACTGGGTGCTGTTTGTATACA
>NW_025122680.1:0-1066 GCF_004010195.1 Chiloscyllium plagiosum | reverse complement strand
AGGTTTAATCAGGGCGACTGTCATGGTGCATCTGTGTGAATGTGTGAAGTATAGAAAATAAGATTAGAGGTTCACAGGCACAGTGCGATGTAATTTAGACATTATGACGATAGCAGAGATCTGACTCAAGGACGGGAAAGATTGGGTGGTAAATATTCCTGGATTCAAGGGAACCAGAACGATACAAAAGGAGGAGAGGTGATAGAATTGGTTCAGGAGTGCATGCAATATTGGAGAATGAGGCTACCTCAGGGGGTCAAAGCACAAAATGAATTCAGCTAGAATACAGGAACTGCTTTGTTCTGCGTCAGCTGTAGAGTACCAATAAATGATGTGGAAAACAAATTGGCAATGAATTTAGAAAGAGATTCCATTAGGACGGTACTGAGTCTTTAAGAGAGATTTCTTTTGTCTTGCTTCTCTCACATTGTCTTCTTGTCAACAGTGCGTAGACAGCTTTAAGTTCCCTGCGTGTTTATCTTTCCAGTTAGACAAAACAAACATGCGAGGATGGGATCAGTTGCATATAGACCCAGGATTTCAGTTTCGCTTTCAGTTGGTATTTGGAGTTGAACTTTGAAGCCCATAAATACAGCTCCCCATGTGTGTGCGTTTGTTTGTATGTGTGTGTGTATATGTGCGCATCCCGCGCACGCACCAAAAAGCTTGGACTCTCTCAGCAGCTGCATTATTTTGAGTGTTCCTTTCTCGTGGGCTGAAAAGGAGATACCACGTGGGAAAAGTTTGGTTTGATGGATTTGCCTTTGCCAATATATATTGGATGTATATTAGTGAAGTTATATTGGATCAGTTGAGGATTAGTGTTTTACTAATATATAACACTGAGTTTTGGGAAGATTTGTAGCTCAGGTTGAGGTTCTGGATGTGGGTTTGCTGGCTGAGCTGGAATGTTCGTTTTCAACCGTTTCGTCACCATACTACGTAACATCTTCAGTGAGCCTCCGAATGAAGCACTGGTGGTGTAGCCTGCTTTCTATTTATATGTTTGTGTTTCCTTGGGGATGGCGACATCATTTCCTATGGCGATGTAATTTCCTGTACTTTT
>NW_025122679.1:0-1066 GCF_004010195.1 Chiloscyllium plagiosum | reverse complement strand
TTATTGGGATGTTATACCCCCCTCACTGGTATATTACACCCACTCTTACTGGGATATTATACCCCCCTCAATGGGACATTACACACCCTTTCACTAGGATATTAAATCCCGCTCACTGGGATATTACACCCCCTCACTGGGATATAACACCCTCCCTCACCCTCCCTCTATAGTTCGCAGGTTTCTCCTTACAACCTTTCTTAAGCAAAGGTACAACATTAGCCATTCTCCAGTGATTATGCTGCTCACTCACAGTTATCGATGAAGCAAATATTTCTGCAAGAGTTCCAGCAATTTCCTCTCTTATTTTCAAAATGTTGTTGGATACATTAGATCAGATCCTGGAGATTGATCCTTCCTCTTCTATAATGCGAACCATTTCTAAAACATCAACATTTATTTCTCTGCATTCTCTGGACTCCTTTTCTTTCTGCACAGTAATAAAACTGATGCAAAATATTCATTTAGCACCTCTCCCATCTCCTGAGGTTCAACACAAAGAAAAGCTTCTTGATCTTTTAGGAACTCTACTTTTACCCGAGGTACCCTCTTACCCTTAATATAATTTGCAGAATTTCTTTATATTATACTTAACCTTACCTGCCAATGCTATCTAGTATCCACCATTTGTGTTCGTACATAAACATTGTTGTGTATTTGAATATTTTGCATTTATGAATAAAAATTGTCATGCACAGTTCTTAATTATTTATCAATATTATTTGTTCAGTGGAGCTGTTTGTGCTTATATATAAATTCTATTAAATATATGCCAAATGACATTTTATTTTGTTATTTATGTATAAATAAACAGCTCCAATACACTATTATATTTATACATAAATACTAATAGTTGCATTACAACAATATTTATAAATAAATAAGAACAGTTCCAATACACAATTATGTACAACTTTTTTTTGGAGCTGTTCGTGTTTATAGATAAATATTGCTGTGTATTGGAGATGTTTGTGTGTATACATGTTATAGGCCTTGTTGCGAATTGGAGCTGTTCGTGTTTATATACACATATCATCACATGTTGAAACTGCTCTTGTTTATATAT
>NW_025122678.1:0-1066 GCF_004010195.1 Chiloscyllium plagiosum | reverse complement strand
ATCAGTTTGAATTAGTCCACAAAATACCAATCAACAATCAGTTATGAATTTAATATATTGACATATCAATCAATTATGAATTTAGTATATTGACAATATCAGAAAACCAATGAAACAATCCAATGCTGTGGGTATAAGACTGGAAAAAACGAACAGTTGGAGGAGACATGCCAAACCAGCACCACATGCAGACTGCCTGGAGAACAACTGTCTTAACAGTACCTTTACCGATCAGTGACTTTTGAAACAGGAATCCCGAAGAAGAAGAAAAGAAGGCATTGGAAGATGTAAAGAGAAGATTCCACTGCTGGCTGATTTAGAAACTGGAATTTTTGGTAAATCTTAATCAGCAGGTTTTATTGGACTCATAATGTAGAAGAGGAAAATACAAGATCGATTAGAGAATGGAGTTCTAAAAAGATATTAGTTATTTATTCGTTGATATAATTTATAAATAAACTTGGTCATTACGAATTTAAATGGAGACCATTGGGATAATTCTTTGCCTGTCGCGTTTTCACAGATTACCGCGTGGGGTAAATCTTTTCCTTTTTTTGTTTTAAAACGGGGGCGGATGGGGTGGATGTTACTCCGTGTCATAACAGCTTGGACTCTCTTCGGCGTGTTTGAAATGATTTCGATAGATCTGAGTAGTTCTGGGAAATACCATCAGATTTAAACACTTGCAGGTTAGTGTCCCAGATCTTGAAATAAAACATAGGTGAGATAATTTGTTTAATTTCGGTGCCTTGATTTTGAAAGAATTAGAAGTGAGACAATTGGCTATAAAAATTGCTAAACATTTTTTGGGATTTGAGGATGATTCTGAGACGTGCCAAGAAAGTGTAGCAGGAAAGAAATAGGTCACACTTTTCCGATTAGCGAATCAGTTAGATTTGGGTTGAACCAACAACAAAAACAAAGTTGAAATTGCAAGCGAGTTACTCAAACACTCAGGTGTGTCAGAGAAACAGACAAGTGCAGGAGAGGCAGTAAAGAAGAACAGAAGCTGCATTTGAGGAAAATCGAATTCGAGGAGACGGAGAGAGAGAAAAAATCTTCTCAG
>NW_025122677.1:0-1066 GCF_004010195.1 Chiloscyllium plagiosum | reverse complement strand
GGAGAAGGATAGGACTGGCTGCTCAATATTCCAAGGTTTCATTGTTTCAGATGAGATGGAGAGGAGGGTAAAAGAGGTGGAGGAGTTGCATTACCAATCGGGTGAATGTTATGTCTGCACTCAGGACATATTGGAGGGGTTCGCCCACTGAGGCAATGTGGATAAGAAGGATGCAGTTAATGGGATTTTGCTATAGGACCATCAATCTGCCAACGATACCTCGAGGTACAAATATCTTGGCAGAATATCTCGGCAGAGGCAATAACAACAGAGTTCTCAAAGTGTCTTTAACTTCCCCATCATTTGCTGGCACTACTTTAGAGCAAGAGGCTGAGACGGTGCAGAGTTTATTAAGTGTATCCAAGAGGGTTTCTTGAAATAGTAGTGTAAAGGAGGGGTAGGGGCTATAGTGGACCTTATATTGCTGAATGAGCCTGGCCAGGTGACTGACCTTTCAGTGGGAGACCATTTTGGAAACAGTGATCACAACTTAAGCTTTTTTTAAGGCAGCTACGAATAAATGGGATGTTTCTAAATTTTGGGATTGCAAATGATGTCAGTATTAGGCAGGAGCTAGGGAGTGTTAATTGGGAGGAGCTGTCATCAAACAATGCCACATTGGGCACGTGGCAGTTAGTTAAAGGCTTGCTGATTGGAGTTCACGACCAGCATGTCCCAGTAAGGAGGAGGGATAAGGCTGGTAATGTAAGGGCCCCTTGGACAACAAGGGAGGCTGGGAATTTAGTCAAAAGGGGGAAAAAACAAGCCTATGCAAGGTTTGGGAAGCTAGAATTGGGCATGGCATGTGAGGAACGTAAAAAAAACAAAAGCTGGAAGGAACCTGAACAGGGAATGAGCAGAGCAAGGAGGGGCATGCCCTTCGCAAGTAGGGTTAAAGACCATCCCAAATCGTTCTGGAGATAATTACCCACAAGAGGATGTGAACATGGATTGTTACAGCGCAATACAGGCCTTTTGGCCCTCAATGTTGCACCGACCTGGGAAAATAATCCGATGCCTATCTAACCTACAACCTTCCAATATTACCCATATGTATGTCCAATAC
>NW_025122676.1:0-1066 GCF_004010195.1 Chiloscyllium plagiosum | reverse complement strand
TACAGACACATGTTTCAGTCTGTTTCGCCTGTTAACCTTGCTCAGTTCTCCACTCAAACTCATGTAATTGGCTGTTTTTGTTTCTAGTTGTAGCTTGTCCTTTCTGTGATCCACTTTAAAACTATACATTTCTTTAAACTGTACTTTATCACAATTTCCCAGAGGATCTCTCCAGGTGACATTACTCATTCACTAAGTTTCATCACACAACGGTCGCTCTGAGATAGTTACATCCCTAGACAGTTGCACAATGTTTTATTCAAAGAAACACTGAAAAAAAATCTCTGAACTCCTCTTTCAATATCGCTCTTGTCAGTGTGAATGTCCCAGACTTTGGGAATATTGAAGTTTCCCAAAATTATCACAATGCTTTTATTAAAAATTCTAATTGATTCCTGTTTATTGCAGTGATGAGCAATGAAATGCTGTTCATTGGCTAAAACTGTTCTGCTGCTTGTGTCTTTGGCAAGTAGTAGCCAGAATTTACATTAAGACTGACTCTACTTCATGATCTGATGCCAAATGCTTTCTCTGTAAGGCCTTTGTTATCTATTATTGTTAGCGGTGCCCATTTTGCATGAGTTTCCACAAGGTTCTGAACCATTGAATATTTATGTTCCACCTTTTGCTCGCCCTGGAACCATGTCTCACTGCTGTCTAAATCTCTTTTATCTCTGTGTCACAAATCCATCTACCTTGATGCAGAGACTTTGTCCATTCCAAACAAAACATAACTTACTCTTTCTCACAATTTCCTGTCACAAACCTATTCACTGATGCACAGTTTTAACTAAACTTTTTTCCCATCCTGTTCCTTTCTGCTTGTCTTCAGGCACATTCCCATAATCGCTGTCCCATCCTGTTCCTTTCTGATTGCGTTCAGTCACATCCCCATACTGTTCCGATGCTTCACCTTTTCTCTTTGGATTTCGAAAGCTCCTTTCACCTGGACCCTGTCCCTGCATCCTCTCTGTCAGTTTAAAGCCCTGTCCTTAAACCTACTGACATGATTGGCCAGGACACTGGTCCCAGTACGGTTCCAGTTGGACCATCCTATTGGATTTTT
>NW_025122675.1:0-1066 GCF_004010195.1 Chiloscyllium plagiosum | reverse complement strand
ACCTGGTTAATTCCACCTGCATGGAAAGAAATGTGAGTTGGATGACGTGTGATGTTCCTTCCAGGTTTGACCATCTGAAGCCGTCACACTTCGCCTTGGGTGACGGTCAGGAGCTGTTTCATCACCTCGATAAGTCAATGAGTGTCCGTGGCAAAAGGGCACACAACACAGAGTCATCACTGTGTTCTGAATCCTCTGTCTCTGGAGGCATGGCCATATTGAATCCTCCCGTTGCCCAAATTATGTCTGCTCATTTTCTCTGATCATGACACCCAGAAATACCATTTGATAGTCTGTGTTTGGCTGTTCTTCCAAAGTCCGTACTATAATTTTGCAGTGTCATGTTTCCATGAGATACATATGTCGACTGGGGTGTGATTCAGGCATGTTCCATCTGCTGGCCTGTCAAACTCATATCGGGAAATGATGTAACGTCCAGCCTGTCGGGAAGATTTGACATTTGCATATTGTTATTTGGTAGTCAGTCATTACAATATGTAAGAGAATCTCCTATTTTCCTCTTAAAGAATTCAGGAGTCAATTGAATGAGGAAGCTGCTACCGGCGAAACTGGTGGAAGTGCATCACTTCCATGGCGGAGGAGGAAAGTTTGAAGATGTGGCATGCAGTGTCTTGGCCTTGTAATGAGTTCGAGAACGGTGGTATCCGCTATGCGTATTAAGTTGGTGGAAGTGGCTGTCTCGATCATTAAATTTCAAGGTGTTTAGGATTGTGCTGGACCCTCCACTATCTCAAATAAATTCTGACCTCCCATTTACGAATCCTATTGCACTTCGTGTTGCAGATCCACACTGTGGAGGCAGAAACCTGGAACCAGAAGACAGTGGCCTCAGAGCTTGGGAATGGGTGTTACATGGGCTGGCTCATGTCCAAAGCATGGACTTCACCTTGCCGATTGGGCATTGTCATAGGAGATGATGACTCGTTCAATCACTTCTGCATCCCGCTGTCGTCGGTGATCAATGTAGATGTTGGGAAGGCCGGGCAGCTTCTTGACATGCACATGCATTGTGTCCTGAGCGCCCGCAATGGTTTCACCTTACTGC
>NW_025122674.1:0-1066 GCF_004010195.1 Chiloscyllium plagiosum | reverse complement strand
AAGCCGAAATTAATTTATTTTATCGTGCGATACATCAACTGGAACCTTGATTGGCAAGCTGCTACATATGTTGATATTAGCATCCTCTGTCATTTACAATAAAGCATGGTCATTGGTTTTAGCTAAATATTTTGTGTGCAATTACTGAACCAAAATGTAAGAAATCAAATGCATGTATTGGATGGAACTGGTCACCAAATGTTTATTGTGGCTCTTGTTCTCTGGAACGATAAGATACTTACTCCGGTTTTCTCCTGAGCAGTAATTAGATGACCAGGAAAACATTTGTGTGGATGTAAGTGCCCTTTTGTGTGGGCATTGATTTCACTGACAATGAGCTATTTTACTAATATCGGAAGGGATTAATAATCGCGTGTTAAAGTTCTTAATTAAAGTCATATTTTCTTTTTNNNGACTGAGGTGAGCAAAGTTGAAAAATCTCATGACACCAGGTTTATTGGGAAGCATTAGCTTTCAACGTACTGCCTCTTCATCAGGCAATCTTCATCTCTTCATCTGCTCGGACAAAAGAATAAGGATTGGTGTAGGTGAGGTGTTGAAATGCACAATAATGATGTGTTAAATGTTCCCTGACCAATAAAGGCAAGCACGCCATTTGCCTTCCTAGCCACCTAATTACTTGCATGGTCACTTTCAAGGAGCCATGGTCTTGAACGCCAAGATCCCTTTGAATAATAAAGCTGTTAGGGTCCTTCCATTAACTATCTACCTTTCCTTAAAATTTGAGCTTCCAATGTGAAACACCTCACACTTGTATGGATTAAACTTCACCTTTAATTTATCTGCCCATATCTGCAATTTATCTTTTTCCTGCTGCATTATTTGACAACCGTCTACATTGTCCCCAACTGCACTGAACGCTATATCATCTGCAATCTTATTAACTCCCCCAATTAGATTTTAATCCATTTCACTTCTATATATTTGTATCACAAACAAAAGGGTTCCAGTACAGATACCTGTGGAAAAAAGACAGAAAATAAGGGAAATGCAGAATTCTTGAAGAAATTAGGGTTTTTTCAATGACAGAACAATTCTGATGAAT
>NW_025122673.1:0-1066 GCF_004010195.1 Chiloscyllium plagiosum | reverse complement strand
ACAGTGCTGTATCTCTGAGCAGTGTGGGGCTGGTACAGTGCTGTAACACTGAGCAGTGAGGGACTGGGACAGTGCTGTAACACTGAGCAGTGCGGTGCTGCGACAGTGCACTAACACAGAGCAGCGTGGGACTGAGGGACAGTGGTGTAACACTGAGCAGTGTGGGGCTGGGGGACAGTGCTGTAACACTGAACAGTGCGGTGCTGCGACGGTGCTGTAACACTGAGCAGTGTGGGGCTGGGACAGTGCTGTAACACTGAGCAGTGTGGGGCTGGGGGACTGTGCTGTAACACTGAGCAGTGCGGGGCTGGGACAGTGCTGTAACACAGACCAGTGTGGGACGGGGTCAGTGCTGTAATACTGAGCAGTACGGGGCTGGGACAGTGTTGTAACGCTGAGCAGTACGGGGCTGGGACAGTGCTGTAACACTGAGCAGTGCAGTGCTGGGTCAGTGCTGTAACACTGAGCAGTACGGGGCTGGGACAGTGCTGTAACACTGAGCGGTACGGGGCTGGGACAGTGCTGGAACACTGAGCAGTGTGGGACAGGGACAGTGCTGTAACACTGAGCAGTGTGGGGCAGGGACAGTGCTGTAATACTGAGCAGGGACGGTGCTGTAACACTGAGCAGTGTGGGACTGGGACAGTGCTGTAATACTGAGCAGTGTGGGACTGGGATAGTGCTGTAACACTGAGCAGTGCGATGGTGGGATGGTGCTGTATCAGTGAGCAATACGGGGCCGGGACAGTGCTGTAACACTGAGCAGTGCGATGCTGGGACGTTGCTGTAACACTGAGCAGTGCGGGGCTGGGACGGTGCTGTAACACTGAGTAGTGTGGGGCTGGGGGACATTGCTGTAACACTGAGCAGTGTGGGTCTGGGACAGTGCTGTAACACTGAGCAGTGTGGGTCTGGGACGGTGCTGTAACACTGAGCAGTGTGGGACTGGGACAGTGCTGTAACACTGAACAGTTCGGGGCTGGGACAGTGCTGTAACACTGAGCAGTGCGGGGCTGGCACAGTGCTGGCACACTGAGCAGTGCGGGGCTGGGACGTTGCTGTAACA
>NW_025122672.1:0-1066 GCF_004010195.1 Chiloscyllium plagiosum | reverse complement strand
AGATGTCAGAGGCGGGTTCTTTACACAGAGAGTCGTGAGAGCATGGAATACGTTGCCAGCAGCAGTTGTGGAAGCAAGGTCATTGGGGATATTTAGCAGACTGAAGACATGCATATGGTCACAGAAATTTGAGAGTTCATACATTAGGTTTACCTCACATGAGGATCAATGTTCGGCACCGTGGGCTGAAGGGCCTGTTATGTGCTGTACTGTTCTATGTTCTATGTTCTAAACAGTAAACAGTGACAAAACGCCACAGATGAGTCAGGATCTGGAGGTAGAAATCGAGGCAGCATATTGAGTCTGATATGATGCTCTTCCGAAAAACAAATATTGAAATCAAAAAGTTAATTGTGTTTCTCTCTGCTCAGAACCTGCAAATGTTTTCCAGTACTTTCAACTTAGTTACTCTTCTGGACAGTGGATATTTGTCTGATCTGAAAGGGCACAGCGAAGCTGCCGTTTCTGTTGACGCTCAAGAACTTGGTTATGGCTTTTGAATGAAAAATGAAAACGTACGTGCCTGACAGCTCCCCAAATACCGATAGTTTATTGCCATTGCCATAATGCATTATAAAAATGTTGAACTTGGTGGTCATGACATCACATTTTCAATCCTCTGAAAGTAACTGATTGAAGTACTGATCCCAATTGTTTAGAATGTCTTATCATGCTCCTGATGTAACTGGCATCGTACTTATCCAGCAAGATCTTACCTTTCTGAGAGTTTCCATATATCTGTGAAAACATAAAATATCTTTGTATTTTAACAAGACATATTTATCCAGGGTTTTGGAAGGCACTAGCAAGGGCAGAGTTTATTTGTCATCCTCAATGGCTCTGGAATAAGTGACACAGAGTTGCCCTGTTTACCTCTTCAATCCAAAGTGATGCAGATCCAGACAGAGCTGTTTGTAGGGACATTCCAAGATTTTTAACAAATACTTATGAGGGATCAGCAAATTAGTCCCTAGTCAGGATGACATGCAACTTGGCAGATACCTTTCAGAGATCGTTTTTTCTCTTGTTCCCATTCCCAGTACAGAATTTTCTCTAATTCCCATTA
>NW_025122671.1:0-1066 GCF_004010195.1 Chiloscyllium plagiosum | reverse complement strand
TGTGAGGGGCTCAGAGTGATAATGACTCAGTAATTGTGAGGGGGTCATGGTGATAATGACGCAGTAAGTGTGAAAGGGTCAGTGTGATAGTGACGCAGTCAGTGTGATGGGGTTCATGGTGATAGTGACGTAGTAAGTGTGAGGGGATCAGGGTGAGAGGGATGCAGTAAGTGTGAGGGGTCAGGGTGATAGTGACGCAGTAATTGTGATGGGGTCAGGGTGATAGTGACGCAGTAAGTGTGAGTGGATCAAGGTGATAGTGGCGCACTTCGTGTGATGGGGTCAGGGTGATAGTGGTGCATGAAGTGTGAGGGGGTCAGGGTGATAGCGATGCAGTCAGTGTGAGAGGGTCATGGTGTTAGTGATGCAGTAAGTGTGATGGGGTCAGGGTGATACTGTCGCAGTAAGTGTGAGGGGGTCAGGGTGAGAGTGATGCATTAAGTGTGAGGGGTCAGGGTGATAGTGACGCAGTAAGTGTGATGGGATCAGGGAGTTAGTGACGCAGTAAGTGTGATTAGATCACGGAGTTAGTGACGCAATATGTGTAATGGCATCAGGGTGATAGTGACGCACTAAGTGTGAGGGTTCAGGGTGAGAGCGATGCAGTAAGTGTGAGCGGGTCAGGGTGATAGTGACGCAGTAAGTGTGAGGGGGTCAGGATGATAGTGACGCAGTAAATGTGAGGCGGTCAGGGTGGTAGTGTCACAGTAAGTGTGATGGGATCAGTGTGATAGTGACTCAGTAAGTGTGAGGGTTTCAGGGAGACAGTGACGCAGTAATTGTGATGGGGTCAGGGTGTTGGTGACGCAGTAAGTGTGCAGGGGTCAGGGAGATTATGCTGCAGTAAATGTGAGGAGATCAGGGATATAGTGATGCAGTAAGTGTGAGGTGGTCAGGGTAATATTGATGCAGTAAGTGTGAGGGGATCAGGGTGATAGTGACACAAGTAAGTGTGATGCGGTCAGGTTGATAGTGACACAGTAAGTGTGAAGGGATCAGTGTTATAGTGACGCAGTAAGTGTGATGCGGTCAGGATGATAGTGATGCAGTAAGTGTGATGGGATCA
>NW_025122670.1:0-1066 GCF_004010195.1 Chiloscyllium plagiosum | reverse complement strand
CAGATTTTTTTTTCAACAATTGTCAATGGATCTGTAGTAGTCATTAGATTCTTCTTTGCAGATATTTTTTTAATCCAAATTTGACAATTATGGCATGATGGGATTCAAGCCCGAGTACCCAGACTATTACCTCGGTCTCTGGATTATCAGTCCTATGAAATTATCACAAGACCAACGCAGAAAGCCATAAAAGCTGATCTTTAACAATAAAATGTCTTTTCACCAAAACTGCCCTGGTATTTTCCATGAGCCTGACGCTACAATTGTCTCTGGTCAGTAAAAGCTGCTACATGGGGGTTGATTTCACAACCCCGGTATCAAAATGGATCGATTGTTTGGAGGTCCCGATGGTGGGATTGGGGCACGTTTACCCAACAACAGTGACCGCAGCAGCAGCACAGACAGAACAGGATGAATGTGAATGAGAGTGATATGTTGTGCATTGCCTCAGAGAAATGGGAGGAGGGACGGAAAGAAGGTTTAATGATCGTGGGAAGGAGAGAAATCTCCGACAACGGGTATGTTTGAATCCTGATATATGAAACGCAGAGATGTGAGAGAGAAGAATTTGAAGGTAAAACAATTAATTTCTTAGAATGTGTCAAAAAAAGGACCACGGAGAGAAAACTTAGTGCCGTGATTTGGTTTCAAATCGAGGTTGCTGTGGTCACAATGCAAAATACCGACAACCACGATCACAGTAACCACAGAACTGGATGCTTGCAAGCAGCAATAAGTATACGAGCAGAGGAAATGTTCGGAAGAACAGCAAATGTACAGTATCAGTACTCAGCGAACAGTGACAGACATGTGGGAACTGAGAATGAGCTGAATCTTTCAGTTCACTGTCCTCAGAGGCTGTGGAGATCCCTTGAATGAGAAAGTTGAAAACTGAGATTGATCGATTTCGACAAAACATCAAAGACTCGGGAGACAGTACAGGATATTGTTGAAATGTTTGCTTCAATAGCATTTTAGCTTAACATCGGCACAGACGCCCAGATCCAACTGGAAATGGGGATGGGAATGAGGTCGCAGAGTTACTCTCTGGCTCCAGTGATGCAAT
>NW_025122669.1:0-1066 GCF_004010195.1 Chiloscyllium plagiosum | reverse complement strand
TGCAGCAATAATTCTACTAAATCTTATCAAACGCTGCCGAACATAAGAATCATTCGAAGTGTTCAATAATTGGCTGCTCTTCCATTTTCCTCAGAGAGATAATCCCCTTCAACAGTTCCAAAAACTGAAAATCATTTTGACAGAGTAATAGCCACCGCAGACGTTTGAACTACCTTCTTATCTTTCCTGACAGTCACAATTTATATGATTGAATTGCTGGATAATGATTTTTTCTAAATATTCTTGCCATCCTCTCTTTGTCTTATGTATGGTCTTAGTAATGTTATGTTGAAAGAAGGTTTTTTCATGACACATTTTATATGTTACTTTTCATTAACTACAGACAATAAAGTTAAGATGGACATAATATAGAAACATTTACATGTCAAACATTTCAATATTGAATAAAACCAACCATTTAGCAAAATAAATCAATAAAAACATTCATCTTCAATAAATGCCTCGAAGAGAAAAATTTTCTCCGGAGCTGAAAACATGTAGGACTTTCCGGAACGAAGGCACAACTCCTTGCTTACAAAAAAAAACTGTTTATTTTTTCGAAAAAAATCTTTTGCTGCATAAAAAAATCTTTTAAAATATGAATACACTTTAATTTGTTTAAACCACCCTTCAAAATGTTCTTAAAAATATTCGTTTGAAAGAAAATCGAGATTTTTTGCTTGTTTGTGCATGTTAATAGAAATTTAAACATAATACTATATTAATAAACTATAATAACTTGATCAGCTGTAAAAAAAGACGATAATACATATTTAACTGCCTGCAATCCCATAAGCAGCTGTCAGTTCCATGCTGCTCAAAGCGCATTTTTTGAATTTTTTTTTAACAACATGAATAAACGTGGCTGAATTTTTAAATAATTTGTTTCCTGTTCAAGGTAAACTTGACGATATGATTTGATCTCCTGCCGTGAGTCACTCATCACTCTAGCCCTTTAAAACAAAATTATGAATCTGTATCCATCGTACAGGCGAAAATTCCTTCAGCTGTGACTATTCCAGGTCCACGTAGAACCCACCTATTAATATCTATAGACTCACATCCT
>NW_025122668.1:0-1066 GCF_004010195.1 Chiloscyllium plagiosum | reverse complement strand
ACATGCAAGGAATGGAGGGATGTCAAGGGCAGGGAAAAGGGATGAGTTTAATTTGGTGTCAGGTTTGGCACAACATGACTGACTGAGATGTGCAGATATAGGGATAGTGTTGCAATGATATCCAAGTCGAGCTGAATGCTCTCTCACACGAACATGCACACACCCCAAAAGCAACCCTTTATGGTCTGTCTCTGTATCATACACATCCTCTCACACACAAACCTTGAATAATCTCCTGTCTGCTGCACATGCACACCAACACCCCCACCTATCTTTCATCATCCATTCACCTCCTCTCCAACACCCTCCTGATTCCTCTGTTCACTCTCTACCTTTGAGGGAGGAGTTATCTTCATCTTGCTCCCTCTGTTTTGATCTGTCCCTCCAGCGGAGTTCAATTTCATTTCTCTGCCTGTCTCCATGTCTGTCTGTCTGTCTCTCTCTCTCTCTGTGAGTGTGTGTGTGTGAGTGTGTGTGAGTGTGAGTGTGAGTGTGTGTGAGTGTGTGTGTGTGTGAGTGTGTGTGTGTGAGTGTGAGTGTGAGTGTGTGTGTGTGAGTGTGAGTGTGTGTGTGTGTCTGAGTCTATTGCTGAGATAATCACATTTGAATCCAATGGAATTGGAGTGAGACGTTTTGAGCAGCTTGCGAGGCCTTGGGTTTTCTTTAATTTAGACCAACAGAAGCAGCCTGAATGGTTGGGCTCAGGCTCCGACAGAACCGAGATGTTTAGTTTTACTTTTCAGTCACAGTCGCCGGGGTCTTGAAGCTGGGTTTGGAAGCTGCAGTACATCTCTCCGTGCTCCTCTCTCTCTGAGTTTTCTCTTGGTGTTTTATCTCCTGGGCTGGAGATTGTCATGGGTGATAATTGTTTTTCTGAATTTGCTTTTGATCAGGATTTGTTTATGGGAACTTACGATGTTGGAAGAGTTAATTATTGTAGTTAATATATCTATTGTTCGGCATCTCGACAGTATTACAATTAAGCCAATTCTTTCCTTGTTATTTTGTCTATATTTTAGTTTTCCTGTAAAGTTTAAGTGTGTATTGTTTAACATCGAGTAGTGTG
>NW_025122667.1:0-1066 GCF_004010195.1 Chiloscyllium plagiosum | reverse complement strand
AAGGGATGGGTGCAGGCAGAGGGACTCAACCAGAAAGGTGAGCAACAGTAGAACCAAACAGGGAGTGAGAGGGAATGGATGCAATTGGAACAGGGTGATGTAAGTGGAATAGGATTGGTTGGGCTAGGGTCAAAAGGAAAGGGCGAGGGGGAGTGTAGGATAGATAATAAAAGGGGCCATGTTTGGGATAGCATTGGTTGAAGAGGAGTGACTGTGAAAAAGGCGGTTGGAGATTGAAGTCTGAAGTCTGAAGTCAGGAGGGGCAGGGACCAGGGTTGGGGAACAGAATGGTGGAAAATCATGGACAATATTTCACTTGAATACATTAACAATTAAAACCAAAATTGTCATCAGTTTAAACGTGAATTAACATGCTAATTGCTGTCATTTATAAACATGATCTGCGCATTACAGAATAGATATAACTAAGGTAGGTTTCAGATTTACTCTGCAATCTACTCAGCATTTATGTTAAAAATTGCAGTTTTAAAGTCCTTCCAAAATGTTTTTCTTGTGAAAAATTCCAGTTCTTGCTGAATTTATTTGTTGGGCTTATGATTTAAAGTGAAATTCACCTTTCTAATTGAAGTATAATTTAGGGTAAGGTTTGCTCGCTGAGCTGTTGGTTTGATATCCAGATGTTTCATTACCTGGCTAGGTAACATCATCAGTGGCGACCTCCAAGTGAAACGAAGCTGTTGTCTCCTGCTTTCTATTTATATATTTGTCCTGGATAGGGTTCCAGGGGTTTGTGGTGATGTCATTTCCTGTTCGTTTTCTGAGGGGTTAATAGATGGTATCTAGATCTATGTATTTGTTTATGGCGTTGTGGTTGGAGTGCCAGGCCTCTAGGAATTCTCTAGCATGTCTTTGCTTAGCCTGTCCCAGGATAGATGTGTTCCAGTCGAACTGGTGGTATTTTTCCTTCGTGTGTAGGGCTACAAGGAAGAGAGGGTCGTGTCTTTTTGTGGCTAGCTGGTGCTCATGTATCCTGGTGGCTAACCTTCTTCCTGTTTGTCCTATGTAGTGTTTCTGGCAGTCCTTGCATGGAATTTTGTAGACGACA
>NW_025122666.1:0-1066 GCF_004010195.1 Chiloscyllium plagiosum | reverse complement strand
TCAGAGAGTGTCGCAGTGTGTGTGAGAGCGTGTGAGAGCGTGTCACAGAGAGTCAGAGAGTGTCACAGTGTGTTTGAAAGAGTGTCAAAGAGTGTCGGAAAGTGTCACAGTGTGTTTGAAAGAGTGTCAGAGAGTGTCACAGTGTGTCCCAGAGAGTGTCAGATAGTGTCACAGTGTGTCACAGTGCGTCTCAGAGAGTGTCACAGTCTGCCACAGTCTCTCAGAGAGTGTTTCAGATTGTCACAGTCTGTCAGAGAGTGTCACAGTGCGCCTCAGAGCGCGTCAGAGAGTGTCACAGTGTGTCTCAGTGAGTGTCACAGTGAGTCTCAGAGAGTCAGCGAGAGTTGAAAAGTGTCAGATTGTCTCAGTGAGTGTCGCAGTGTGTATCAGAGAGTCAGAGAGAGTGTCATAATCTGTCAGAGACTGTCATATTGTGTCACCGTCTGTCAGAGAGTGTCACAGAGTGTTTCAGATGTGCTAGAAAGTGTCAGAGTATGCCACAGACAGTGTCGGAGAGTGTCACAGTGTTCTCAGAGACTGTCACAGTGGGTTGGAGAGTGTCACAGTGTGTCACAGTGTGTCTCAGAGAGTGTCACAGTGAGCTGGGGAGTGTCAGAGTGTGTCACAGTGTGTCTCAGAGAGTGCCACAGTCTTTCAGAGAGTGTTTCAGTCTGTCACAGTCTGTCAGAGAGTGTCACAGTGCGCTTCAGAGCGCGTCAGAGAGTGTAACAGTGTGTCACAGTGAGTGTCACAGTGTGTCTCAGAGAGTGTCAGAGAGAGTCGGAAAGTGTCAGATTGTCTCAGTGAGTGTCGCAGTGTGTCACCATCTCAGAGAGTGTCACAGAGTGTTTCAGATGTGCTAGAACGTGTCACAGTATGCCACAGAGAGTGTCAGAGAGTGTCACAGTGTGTCTGAGAGAGTGTCACAGTGGGTTGGAGAGTGTCAGAGAGTGTCACAGTGTGTCTCAGAGAGTGTCACAGTGGGTCGGAGAGTGTCAGAGAGTGTCATAGTGTGTCTCAGAGAGTGTCACAGTGGGTTGGAGAGTGTCAGAGAGTGTCACAGTGT
>NW_025122665.1:0-1066 GCF_004010195.1 Chiloscyllium plagiosum | reverse complement strand
TCACTGACACTCTGCCTCCCTGAGAGCTGCAGTCATTCCCCACTTGATTCAGGCTGAACTGTCCATCCTGTGACATGCCCCATCGAGAATGGAAGGACAGGCATCAATACCCGCACTTGGGAATGGAGCGACAGCTTTAAAATATTTACACTGTCCCCAGTGGAGAATTGAGCCCTGTGACAGGCGGGGGCACCAACCACTATACTACCGAGAACAAGAGTGTCAAAGGAGGCCCTTCAACCAATTGTGGCGACACTTGTCAAAAACAGCTGCCTAATGAACTGAATCCCATTTCACAACGTTTATCCCACAGCCTCGTATGTCTTGGCATCACAAGTTCAAATCTGAATGTTTGTTCAGGTTCTAAGGGTTTTTGCCACTCTGAAAAATGCAGACAGTGTATTCCAAATTCCAGCCACCAACTGGCTGATAAAGCAGTTTCGCACATTTTCTCAAACCATTCTGCCTTTCTCCTTAAATCTCTGGCCCCTGCTAATCGATCCTTCCATCAATGGCAAACTCGTTCTGTCAACTCTGTCCATACCCTAATCAATCATGTCTACGACAAACAGTCCACTCTGTCCTGTCTTTCTTCACAACTGAAACTCTTCATCCCATACAATATCCCGGTAAATATCTCCTGCAATGTTCTCACTGTGATCACATCCATGCGATAATGTGACTTGCTAAACTGCACACAACACTCTTGCTTGAGCCTAATGAACATTTGTTTTAAAATTTCTACATTAGTATGAGGGCGATTCTGGCTAAGCAGAATTTATTACCCATTCTGAATTGCCCAGAGGGCAATTGAGACTCACCCATGTTGTTATGAGTCTGAAATCACATGCAGGCCAGACCAAGTAAGGACAGCAGATTCCTTCCTGAAATGACATCAGTGAACCAGATTTTTTTTTCAACAATTGTCAATGGATATATAGTAATCATTAGATTCTTCATCGAAGATATTTGCTGAATCAAAATTTTACAATATGGCATGGTGGGGCTCAAACCCGAGCACTCAGACTATTAGCTCGGTGTCTCGATTATGAGTCCTATGAAATTA
>NW_025122664.1:0-1066 GCF_004010195.1 Chiloscyllium plagiosum | reverse complement strand
GTCTGTTTCTGTCTTTAATGTGAATCTCTCTGTTCCTTTGTATCTTTCCCTGGCCTTGGGTTTTGGCTCCCTGGTGTATCGCGTGCTGGCATTGTGTAGCTCAGAAATACTGAAATGGTGTGTGTCAAACTGTTGTTCACTTTCTGGTATGTTCCATGTTATGGTCCATGGGCAGGTGTGTTTCAGAAGTTATGAGACACATCCTTGTAACTTGGTCTGTACCTGTGGTTGTCCCTCTCAGGTGACCTTGCGATCAGTAACACGAGCAAGCCCACTGAGTAAAGGACCAGGCATCTAAATTGCCTGACAATGCTGTTACTTTTTAAATAAAACCGTTAGCTTCTCATTTTTTTTAGTAAGAGGTCTTAAAGGTAAAGTGCCTACTGAAAACGGCTCAAGTAAATAACTTACGGGGCTTTTAGGGTTTTTAATAAATAGTAGTAACAATGGCCAGCTCACACAGACCAGGCTTTCTAGTTTGATTTTTTCTTCCAGCTGTAACAATCACGGGGTGCTTGGGGCCCCAGACGGGTTGGAAGTTTTAGTAAATTATCCCTAGCTGTTACTCTCTCTAAAGCCTCACTTGATGGTGTTTTCTCCTGGATTGGAGAACTGTATGCAAGAATGCACGTCTGAATGTTCCTTTTTGCCAAGGGGTGTGTTTAGGTGATGTTAATAGATTGAACAGTTCATTTGTAGAACGTACTGTATCCATTATTCGGTTAAGGTTTACAATAGTTAAGTTATTCTAAATGCCTCTTCATTTTGTATGGATTTTCATTAGAGGATAGTGAGGTTGAGCAACCTTATAGTAGCCAAAGCCCTGATCAGGATCTGTTTAAATACATCCAGGCATTATCTAAATTTGATGATAATGATGGGGGAGCCTTTTTAATTTCATTTCAGAAAGTGGCTAAACAAGTGCAGTGGCCAGAGAACATGTGGATTTAGTTTATCCAAACAAAGCTGATAGGTAATTGCATCTCTATCGGAGGAGGTGAAGAAAGCCATCTGAAGTGCATCTGAGCTTGTTCCAAAAGCCGACAGTGTTTCAGGCATCGAAAAT
>NW_025122663.1:0-1066 GCF_004010195.1 Chiloscyllium plagiosum | reverse complement strand
TCTCTGACAGTGCAGCACTCCCTCAATACTGAATCTCTGACAGTGTGGCACTCCCTCAGTACTGACCCTCTGACAGTGCGGCACTCCCTCTGTATGGACCCTCTGACAGTACGGCACTCCCTCAGTACTGACCCTCTGACAGTGTGGCACTCCCTCAGTACGGACCCTCTGACAGTGCAGCACTCCTTCTATACTGACCCTGTGACAGTGTGGCACTCCCTCAGTGCTGACCCTCTGTCATTGCGGCACTCCCTCAGTACTGACCCTCTGACAGTGCGGCACTCCCTCAGTACGGACCCTCTGACAGTGCGGCACTCCCTCAGTACTGACCCTCTGTCAGTGCGGCACTCCCTCTGTACGGACCCTCTGACAGTACGGCACTCCCTCAGTACTGACCCTCTGACAGTGTGGCACTCCCTCAGTACTGACCCTCTGACAGTGCGGCAATCCCTTATTACTGACCCTCTGACGGTGCGATCCTCCCTCAGTACTGACCCTCTGACAATGCATCACTCCCTCAGAACTGACCCTCTCACAGTGCGGCACTTCCTTAGTACAGACCCTGTGACAGTGCGGCACTCCCTCAGCACTGACCCTCTGACAGTGTGACACTCCCTCAGTACTGACCCTCTGACAGTGCGGCACTCCCTCTGTATCGACCCTCTGACTGTGTGGCACTCCCTCAGTACTGACCCTCTGACAGTGCGGCACTCCCTCAGTACTGACCCTCTGACAGTGTGGCACTCCCTCAGTACTGACCATCTGACAGTGCGGCACTCCCTCAGTACTGACCCTCTGTCAGTGTGCTACTCACTCAGTACTGATCCTCTGACAGTGCAGCACTCCCTCAGAACTGACCCTCTGACCGTGTGGCACTCCCTCAGCACTGACTCTCTGACAGTGCAGCACTCCCTCAGTGCTGACCCTCTGACAGTGCGGCACTCCCTTCGTACAGACCCTGTGACAGTGCGGCACTCCCTCAGTACTGACCCTCTGACAGTGCGGCACTCCCTCAGCACTGACACTGACAGTGCGGCACTTCCTCCGTACTGACCCTCTGACAGTG
>NW_025122662.1:0-1066 GCF_004010195.1 Chiloscyllium plagiosum | reverse complement strand
ATCAATAACCTTCCCCGTTCTGTCAGGGTAAGGTCTGCTGTATTTTGTCTGCTCCCTCACACTCATGGTATATCTGTTATAGCACCGACCCCCGAACAAGGCTCATGTTCCACCACTCCCACTACTGCATGCAGCACCTTATCTCTGTCTCTCTCAGTTACACTTTCTCTCCCTTCCCCCTCTGTCTCTCACCCTTCCCTCTCTCTCGCCCCCCTCTCTCTCACTCTCTCTCCCTCTCTCCCTCTACTTTACCTCCCACACCAATAACACTGCCTGGATACAACACTATGGACTAACTCCCTCCGGACATCTCACCAAATCTCCCCCCACCCCCACCTACACCGACACTAACAGAAGGACCACCCACTCCCACCCTCATTCCCTCCATCCCTTTCTCCCATTCGAGGAGGAACAGGAATAGGACAGAAAGGGCCAAGCTGGGTGGTGGAGTGCCCGGTATCCGTTCATTCACACACCCCTCCCCCTGCCATGTGGGAAGGACGCAGAGAAGACGGGGGCACCTCGTGTGGAGATTCTGAAGCATCCATGTCCCACCGACCGAGTAAGGAGCAATGTTCCGTGAGGGGCAATTCTCACTTTAAACCCACTGGCAGCTCCGTTTCCTCAACACAACTTAGAAGCTGTGGCCCTGATGCCATCTCCCATTTGTGTCGAGCTGGTACAAATGGAATCCCCACGGTCTCGGTGGGCAGGAGGGTGGGCTCACAACACATCGTCACCACCATCTCCCAGGAAGGGAGCATAGAGGGTCCCTCCTGCACCATCTCCTGTAAACAGCTCAGATACTGAAACTAATCTGTGATAGTTACTGCTCTCCCCACTTGTCCTGATATCTTCAACAATCTATGCTCATATTCACCCAGGCCTCTCTGCTCCTGCACAACCTATTTAACGGTACGACCTGTTTTATATTGTCTTTCATTGTCCTTCCTACCAAAGTGCACCACCTCACACTGCTCTGCATTGATCCCCATCTGCGTGAAAACTACACCAATGACTGATTTTACTGTTAGAGTTCCACACTGTCCTCCATAGCCTTCAGAGT
>NW_025122661.1:0-1066 GCF_004010195.1 Chiloscyllium plagiosum | reverse complement strand
CCATGGTAGTTACTGTACAGTATGAGGTATGTCGTTGTGTGACGGTTACTGTACAGTTGTAGGTTTGTCAGGCCGTGATGATTAATATACAATGGAAGGTATGTCGGGGCCGTGATGGTTACTGTACTGTGGGAGATATGTTGGTCCGTGATGGCTTCTGCATAATGGGAGTTATGTCGGGCCGTGATGGTTACTGTACAGTGCGTGGTATCTCAGGCAGTGATGGTAACTGTACAGTGGGAGGTATGTCGGGTCGTGACGGTTTCTGTACAGTTCATGGTATGTCGACCGTGACGGTTACTGTACAGTGTGTGGTATCTCAGGCTGTGTTGGTTACTGTACAGTGGGAGGAATGAGTAGGAGGTATGTCCGTCCATGATAGTTACTGTACAGTGGGGCGGTTATGTCAAGCCGTGATGTTTACTGTCCAGTGGGAGTTATGTCGGTCCGTGATGGCGACTGTACAGTGCGTGGTATGTCACGCGGTGATGTTTACTGTACAGTGGGAGGTATGTCGGGCCATGATGGTTACTGTACAGTGGGAGGAATGTTGGGCCGTGATGCTTTCTGTACAGTGGGAGGTATGTCGGGCCGGGACGGTTTCTGTACTGTGGGAGGTATGTCAGGCCGTGATGGTAACTGTACACTGGGAGATATGTCGGGCCATGGTGGTTACTGTCCAGTGGGAGATATTTCAGGCCGTGATTGTTACGGTCCAGTGGGAGGAATATCGGGCCGTGATGGTTACTGTGCAATTGTAGGTATGTCGGGCCGTGATGGTTACTGTACAGTGTGAGGTATGTAGGGCCGTGATGGTTACTGTACAGTGGGAGGTATGTCGGGCCGTGATTGTTACTGTACAGTGGGAGGTATGTCGGGCAGTGATGGTTACTGTACAGTGGGAGGTATGTCGGGCCGTGACGGTTACTGTACAGTGGGAGGAATATTGGGCCCTGATGGTTACTGTACAGAGGGATGTATGTCAGGTCTTGACGGTTACTGTACAGTGGGAGGTATGTCGGGCTGTGATGGCTAATGTACAAAGGGAGGCATGTCGGTGTGTGAT
>NW_025122660.1:0-1066 GCF_004010195.1 Chiloscyllium plagiosum | reverse complement strand
AGAGTGACCGTGAGGATTAGGGAGAGAGTGACAGTGAGGATTAGGGAGAGACAGTGAGGATTACGGAGAGTTAGACAGTGAGGATTAGAGAATGACAGTGAGGATTAAGGACTGAGTGACAGTGAGGATTAGAGAGAGAGTGAGAGTGAGGATTAGGGAGAGAGTGACAGAGAGGATTAGAGAGTGACAGTGAGGATTAGGGAGAGAGTGACAGTGAGGATTACAGAGATTGTAACAGTGAGGATTAGTGAGTGCAGTGAGGATTAGAGAGTGACAGTGAGGATTAGGGAGAGAGTGACAGTGAGGATTACAGAGATTGTAACAGTGAGGATTAGTGAGTGACAGTGAGGATTAGGGAGAGAGTGATAGTGAGGATTAGGGAGAGATTGACAGTGAGGATTAGCGAGTGACAGAGAGGATTAGGGAGAGAGTGACAGTGAGGGTTTGGTAGAGAGTGATAGTGAGGATTAGGGAGAGAGTCACAGTGAGGATGAGAGTGAGAGTGAAGGTGAGGATTATGAGAGAGAGACAGTGAGGATTAGAGAGTGACAGTGAGGATTAGGGAGAGAGTGACAGAGAGGATTAGGGAGAGAGTGACAGTGAGGATTAGGGAGAGAGTCACAGTGAGGATTAGAGAGAGAGTGACAGTGAGGATTAGGGAGAGAGTGACAGTGATGGTTAGAGAATGACAGTGAGGATTAGAGAGAGTGACAGGGAGGATAAGGGAGAGAGTGACAGTGAGGATTAGAGAGAGAGTGACAGTGAGGATGAGGGAGAGAGTGACAGTGAGGGTTAGAGAATGACAGTGAGGATTAGAGACAGTGACAGCGAGGATTAGCGAGACAGTGACAGTGAGGATTAGAGAGAGAATGACCGTGAGGATGAGGTAGAGAGTGACAGTGAGGGTTAGAGAATGACAGTGAGGATTAGAGAGAGTGACAGTGAGGATTAGGGACTGAGTGACAGTGAGGATTAGAGAGAGAGTGACAGTGAGGATTAGAGGGAGAGTGACAGTGAGGGTTAGAGAGAGATTGTCACTGACGGTTAGAGAGAGAGTGACAGTGAG
>NW_025122659.1:0-1066 GCF_004010195.1 Chiloscyllium plagiosum | reverse complement strand
GCCCAGCGTGCATCCAGAAGCTATCCAACTGCACGATTTGGATCAGAGAGTATGATTGGAGATAGAGAGAGAGACATAAACAGAGAGAGAGACATAAACAGAGAGAAAAAGTGAAGGGGGAGCAAACGAATGAGTGATAGGTGAAGGGGTTTGAGACGAGGGTGAAGTTGCATAAATCAGAAGACAGGAAAAGGGACGGTCGAAAGGAATAGACAGAAAATGAAAATTTTATTTAGAAATTCCCACGGAATGCAAGCACCGCGTCTGGGTATCACACCTTGTAAGTAATCTACTGATATTGGCTGTCATCGCAGACCATTTTTCTCTAGTAACATCACAGAGCTGAGTTGCTGACAGTTGAATTGAATCCAAAAGGTCGATAGATTTGTTCTAGGGCAAAAGTGGATTAATTTAAATAGACTGGGCAAAAGAAGCAGGAATTGATAACGCCAAACCCTTTGCCTCCCCCCACCCCTCCCATCACCTCTCACACCACAACATTATGTGAGAGACTGAGCCAGTGGAAGGACATTTCGGAAAGAGGGGAAACAAGTATCTCAACTGTGAATCACATAATGATTGCTAAGGTTTGCTATACACTTCCATGTATTTTTAAAACATTTGTTTCAGTTTATACAGCTCAATATCATGAGTGCATTTAACTATCTTATCTCTTTGTACTTTCCATATTTGAGTACACACAGAAAGTCATTTTGTCCATTTTTTGTTGTTTTGCATAAACGCATTTCATGAATACTGTCTTCTTCATTCCTCATTTTAGATATATTATTGAATTGGCTCTTCACATGAGTTATAAATTGTAATGCTCCAATAGTGCTGACTGGGGAATAATTGTGCCACTCTGACCACTTTCAACTGTCATTTTCCAACAATTCTCTGTATTTTCTGTTTATTCCCCAAAGGCATAATCACACGAAAGTTGGAAAACAGTAAGTTATACTTTGTCACAGTTCATTGAGGTCGATAACCTCAAGGGTATGAACCTCGTCTGTCCTAGCGAGTTTTGAGAAGATTTGTAGCTCAGGTTGAGGTTTTGGATGTAGGT
>NW_025122658.1:0-1066 GCF_004010195.1 Chiloscyllium plagiosum | reverse complement strand
TAATAATAAAAATATCTTTTTCAATAAAAAAATATTGCTAAAGAATTAAAATGCTAACATTGATAGATTAGAGTCCCAAATAACTCTCATTAGAGAGACCACTCGTGGTAGTTTACGTTGAAGGTCACCACACAGGTGATGGGGTGAGGTTGAGAGAGCATCCCCTTCATGGTAACCTCTGTCAGTGTGGGGAATTGAACCTGCGTTAGTGGCCTCCCTCTGCACCACAAACCAACCATCCAGCCAACTTAGTGGGAGATGGTGCAACTGCTACACACAGAATCAGCCGCAGAAAAAGGGCAAGAGAAATTTTAATGACAAGGAAAAAGGTGTATTTGAGACAAAAATGTTCTCTGCTAGAAATTGTATATTATAATGAGACAAGGGTTTGGAAGCTGTCTTTGGCTGAACACAATGAGGTGAGACAAGTGAAATAACCAGGATGATTAATTGTGATTGGATACCGATAACCATAAAATAAGTGCATGTTTTTGAATGGTCTGTGGAAAGCTTGCTGATTATTGCATGAATTTATAAATCAGATGAAATATATTGAAAGGAGAATCCGTCCCCATGGGAAATGCCTTCTGAACACATGCTAGAAGAAACCCGGGGAATGAAGTGTCTGAGAATCCTCTGCTCGGTAACAGGAACCTGGGGGTTGAATGACTGAAAGTTCCTGTAACATGGACCTGAGAAAACCATCAGATCACCCCCAAACGTATTGAATGTTGGAACATATTTGAAGTACTGAATGGCCTCATGATGGATTTTAATTGTGTGTGATTTGAAAAAAGAACATCTCTACTCCATCCTCTTTCGTGTTATACACTGGGGCACAGCCGTTTTCCTGAAACTGGGAATAAGTTGGAATAATACCTAGAATATTCGATAATTGGCATTCCCAGAATATCCTATAACTATATGGGGGGCATTAGAAAGGCAAGAGAGAAAGAGAGGGAAGGTGCTGCATGCAGTAGTGAGAGTGGTGGACCATGAGCCTTGTTCGGGGTCGGTGCTATAACAGATATAAAGTGAGTGTGAGGGATCAGAGAGAATATGGTGA
>NW_025122657.1:0-1066 GCF_004010195.1 Chiloscyllium plagiosum | reverse complement strand
CCCTTACGTTAGACATTAATTCAATTCAGAAACACCTTTGTGGAGAGGATTTCCGTTTGGGGAACATTTTCCTGACCCCATTAAAAGCGTTCAGCTTCGAAGCCAAGGAAGAAAAGTCAACACACCGCCCCTGGGTGGGCTCGAACCACCAACCTTTCGGTTAACAGCGGAACGCGCTGACCAATTGCGCCACAAAGACAGGCACTGGCGTGGTCTCCGCCATCGCTTAGGTGAGGCTATTAGTGAATTCATAATTCAGCCTCCCCGCCGAGAATTACAATTGTTGTCTCCCGCGCAGTCTTGCGAGAGATCCCGGCTTTCTTGACTTGTGCAAAAATGCCCGATTAAACTTCTCAAAAAGAACCTCCATGAAACGAGGCTGGGCTCCCTGTAGTACGAATGGGACGGGAAGTGAAATGATTGGAGATAGAATTGAACAGGTTGCCGTATTTACATCCCTAATTTTCTTATCCCTCTGCCAATTGGCACGTGGCTTGGGCAGTAATGTTATTACACACACTGGAGCAGTGGGATTTGAACCTGAGCCTCAGGGCTCTGTGGGAGACTACAGCTGCACCACAAAAAACTCTAGTAAATAGGTCCACGTCTGTTGAATGAGAGGAAACAGCTTCCTCCTCAACATGATACACGACCACTGTACCCTCCGTGCCCATTACAATAAATTGAGCCGCCTCCTGTTGAATGAATGAGTGGGAACCCCTCTCTGAGCTCCAAGAAGCGGCGGGCCCGGCTGGAGGCTGGATTTGCTCAAGGCTTGTATCTATTAACTTATTTAAATGGTACCTACTGTATGGGAGTATGGTTTACATTAAAACCGGAGGGTCATGTCAGAGTGTTTGTTTATATTTCGCAGTGTAGTTTATAAAATACAGTCCCTGGAGGAGCACCTTCTGTGATGCTGCATTTCTTGCCTTCTGCCCTTCCCCCATTTGTTATCTCTCATCTCGATTTTACATTTTCAGTCAAATTTAATTTCACATTAATCAGCCTTGGTATTCACTGTGTATTCTAAATTAATCTGTTGGATTGTTGTAAAACAAAATTA
>NW_025122656.1:0-1065 GCF_004010195.1 Chiloscyllium plagiosum | reverse complement strand
TCTTGCTGTGGTGGGATTTGAACTCATGTTCCCGGGATTACTCATCCTGTGACATTATGTCCACACTGTTGTTTCCCATCCTTTGCTATTTTGTGTTTGCTCTTTATGTCTTAGTCCTCAGATGTTTGGGAAATTGAACCTGTTTAAAAGATTGCCCTAAACCTGCCCTTTGACCAAGTTTTTGGCCACCTGTCCTAATCTGTGCTCCACTCTTGTGATTTTTAAAGGAATTCTCATTATGTTCACGTGAAGCACTTTGAGATAGTTAACTATACCACAGGTATTATTTGAATGCAGCTTGTATCCCTATCTTAATATCTGAAAATAGAGGGTCATATTTTAAAAGTAGAAGACAAAAATGAGGATGATTTTTTTTCTTTCTGATGGTTGTGTGTCTTCCTCAAAAGGCAGTGAATTGAAAGTCTTTAAGGCAGAGGTAGACAGGTTCTTGCTAACCAAGTGGGTGACAGAATGTCGGCGATGTGGAGGAATGTAGAGCTGAGGTTGTATTCAGATCAGCCATGATCTTATTGAATGTTGCAGCAGGCTCGTAGGGCCGAGTGGCCGACTCCCGCCCTTTGTATCAAGCAGTCTGTGTCTCCCCTCTTATAGCTATGAACTGGATAATTCCTTTCCAATATTGCGCCTTGCAGACAGTTAAGTGAACACCAGGTGGCCTCCTATTGGGAGCAGGCATATTGTAGCAATTGCAATATTTCTTGTGTTAATTTTGTTGCTTCTTACTCAATATTGCTGAGAATCATCTAAATAAAAACCAAAACACTTCTATAATTATCGCACCAATGGAAGTGTTGGTTTGGATGTAACATTGTTGAATAAGCCATTCCCAGCTTTTCCAGAATTCTGTGTTGAAAGCCCTCGAGTCTGGTTTCTATCCCTGAAACAGTTCTTATCAAGGTCATATTTGACATCCTTTGTAACGGTGACAGGGATGAACATTCCCTCGTCGACCTGCGGACAGCCTTGATCAGAGTTATTGACAGTACTGACCCTCTCTAATATCGCTGTATACTCTGGGAGGGTCTGCTTTCAGTGTCTTCCGTT
>NW_025122655.1:0-1065 GCF_004010195.1 Chiloscyllium plagiosum | reverse complement strand
GGATTCAGAATCAGTTTGCACATTGAGGCAGAGAGGAGTGGTGGAAAGGTGTTTTTCAGGATGGAGATCCGTGACTTGGGGTATTCCACAGGGTTCCATACTGGGACCACTGCTGTTCCTGATATATACAAATAACTTGGATGAATAAGTGGATGGGTTGGTTAGCAGATTTACAGGCAACAAAGATCAGTGGAGCTGTGGATAGAGTAGGTTGAGTCGGGTAAACTATCTGGCAAAGATGCTGAATAGGAAAAACCTCTATCATGTACATCATGTGAATATATTGTAACCTTATGATAACCCAGAAGGGGAACTGGAGAAACAGGTGTTACTTAATACCCTGCAGAGTGGTGAATCAAATCCAGATGTTGTGGAGTATGGCATGCTTTAAAATATGTAAAATAATGAGGACATCCTTGAGGAATGGGATAGGTTCTGTCTCAGGAGCAAAGAACTCAGTTGAAAGGCTTGTTGCGGCAGTATGAGGGCATATGCAGGGATAAGATGGGGAAGAGTAATATTATTGTGAATGAGGTGGAAGTAGGGAATGATGTTACGATAAAACAACATCCCTACAGGCTTAATCCGTTCAAAGCCACATGGGTCCAGAGGGAATGGATGTGGTGCTCAACGAAGATATCATTGAACCGAGTCAGAAGGAGTGGAGTTGGCCGATCATGTTAGTTCCCAAAACCTGATGGGTCTCAATGTTTTTGTGTGGACTATCGGAAGGTCAAGGCCATAACAAAATCAGACTCATACCCAATACCAAGATTGGAGGACTGTACAGAGAAAGTTGGACAAGCCAGTTACATCACAAAGTTCAACGTACTGGTGGGACTTTTATCTGAGAAAGCAAAAAGAATTTCTGCTTTTGTATCCCCAAATGGGCGATGTCCTCTCAAAGTGATATCCTTTGGAATGAAGAATGCATTTACCACATTCCGAAGGCTCATGAACAGAGTTGTGGCTGCGTTAACAAACTGTGCAGTCTATCTGGATGGTGTCATGATCTTTAGTGAGTCCTGGACTGATCACATGTACAGCTGGCAGAGCTCTGTGAAT
>NW_025122654.1:0-1065 GCF_004010195.1 Chiloscyllium plagiosum | reverse complement strand
TTTTGTGTCGGGGACCAGCGTGTGTCAGTGCTGGATGAGTTTGGGCGCTGCAAGGATGCTCTGTATGGCCGACAGGAGTTCATACAGATGGGGAGGGTGGGAGGGATGGGCGAGATGACAGGGGTGAGGATGTTGGTTGGATGGAGTGGTGTACATAGTCAGGACTGTTTTAGGCAAATTGAGCAGATTACAAAGATAAGGTGGATTGTATAGACTAGAGAAACAATCAGACGGTACCCATGGCTCAAGATGTTTATAGATACAGGAAGGTATTGGTTCTGCAGATTAGCTAGATATGGAGAGATTGGAGTCTGACAGATTTTCCAGAAGGGCAGTAATTTTGATTGGAGACAGTTTCAAAGTGGGAAGGGTTGTCGGGGATTTTCCCTTCACACGAACAGGGACATACTGGATTCTTGAAATCACACTTTTAAAAGCCTCCCATTTGCCAGTAATTCCTTTTCCTTCAAACAGACCGACCCATGATTTGGACGTGCCGGGGTTGGACTGGGATCGGCAAAGTTAAAAATGACACAACACCAGCTTACAGGTGCACTACGTCTATTTGGAGTCACTAGCTTTCGAAGTGCTCCTTCTTCATCAGGTGGTTGTGGAGCACATTCATAAGACACACAATTAATAGCAACAGAATGGAAGTGTCATGAATTGAAATGGTAAACAAGTTTTGATTAAGTCTTTCATTTTTTTAGTATGATCACCAGCACTTCCATAATCTAGTGCTTCCAAACACAGAGGGTCCTCGATTATCCAAATATCAATTATCCGAATATCGGATTATCCAAAGGAGATCTCAAAGTCCCGATACAAACATTACATCAAAGAGCTGTTTCAACTCTGATTGTGTCTTTTTTTTTTGTTTACACTGACTAAAACAGATCTTGGCTCACTGAAATGCAGCCTAGAACAGTCCTGGACATTGAGCCCAGGTACCATCTCCAAATGACTGACCTCCCACTCTCTCTCCAGCTGCACACACTTTGCCTGGATTTCTACATAGGGATGAATCGTAACCCCCACTACCCCAGATATTTTCTCGAATATTGT
>NW_025122653.1:0-1065 GCF_004010195.1 Chiloscyllium plagiosum | reverse complement strand
CTTAAAGGAAGATAGAGAAGGTTAGGGAGGATAATCCACAGACTTCTTCCCTTGACAGCACCATTCGTGGAGTGACACAGGTGGAGGGGGATGGAAAGGGAACGTGCAAAGGGAAAATGGAGGAGCGCAGGCAGTGAATAAGGTCTTAAGGACAGAGGAAGTTCCAGACTGAGTCTGTCTGTCAGAGAGTATGGCTACCTCATGGAGTTTGAAGCTCTGCAATGGGTCCATGCATGTCATGTTAGTCGCGGAGAGTATAACGGTGGCTGAGTGAACTTTTGATGAGGACAAAGTCTCCTGAGGTAGTGTGGGCTGAGGTTAGAAACAGAAGAGGAGAGGTCACACTGCTTGGAGTTTTTTTTTATAGGTCTCCGCAGAGTTCCAGGGAGGTGGAAGAGAGGATTAGCAAAATTATTCTGGATAGGAGTGAAAGTAACAGAGTGGTCATTATGGGGGACTTTAACGTCCCCAAAATTGACTGGTAATGCTATAACTCTAATACGTTGGATGAATCGGTTTTTATCCAATGTGTACAGGAGGGTTTCCTGACACATTATGTTGAAGGGCCGACAAGAGGGGAGGCCACATTGGATCTGGTCCTTGGTAATGAACCAGACTAGGTGTTTGATTTAGTTGTAGGTGAGCACTTTGGAGAGAGTGACCATAATTCAGTTAAGTTTAGTTTAGCGATGGAAAGGAATAAGTACATGCCACAGGTCAAGAGTTATTGATGGGGCAAGGGCAATTATAATGCTATTAGGAAAGAATTAGATGCACAGAATGGGGTAGCAAAATGCAGGGGATGCAGATAATGGAAGTGTGGAGCTGGTTTAAGGAACAGATATTGCGTGTCCTTGATAGGTATGTCCCTGTCAGACAGGAGGAAATGATAAGGTAAGGGAACCTTGGTTTACTGCGGAAACTGCATCTCTTGTTACGAAGAAAAAGGTGGCTTAGGTGTTGATAAGGCAAGATGGTTCAGATGAGGGGATGGAGAATTAAAGATCAGCTAAGAAGGATTTAAAGAGAGAATTAAAAAGAGCAAAGAGAGGACACGAGCAGTCT
>NW_025122652.1:0-1065 GCF_004010195.1 Chiloscyllium plagiosum | reverse complement strand
CGGGTTGGACCGAAGGGTCTGTTTCCGTGCTGGGCATCTCTATGACTCTATCTCCCCAGCGGAGTTTCGCTCAGGAACAATAGACTGAGATTTCGGGACAGTCCAGGGAAGGTTCACTGGGGCTGATCCTAGGGACGAGGGAGAGGTTGAGTCGGTTGGGGCCTGTACCCGTTGGAGTTTAGAAGAACAAGAGGCGACTTTATTGAAACGTACAAGATTCTCAGGAGGACGTTGACAGGGGGAGCATGTGGAGAGGGTGTTCCCCCTTTGTGTGTGTGTGTGTGTGTGTGTGGGAGAGGGTCTGGGGACCAGAGGAGGCATAATCTCAGAGTGAGGGGTCACCCCATTGAAGACGGAGATGGGAGGGTGATTCCTTCACTCCCGGAGGGGAATTCTTTCCCGCAGAGGGTTGGCGAGGCTGGGATCTTCAGGATACTCCAGGGTGCGACGGAGAGAGGTTTAATCAGCGAGGGGAATCAAACTCTGAGGAAAAGGCGGGGAAGTGGAGATGCGGATTACCCGATCGGCCATGATCTCATTGAATGGTGGAGCAGCTCTAATGGGCCAAATGGCCTCATTCTGTTCCTGCTGGTTTCTGTTGGAGTGTACCTTCCCCCAGGGCCAAAGGGCATTACAGTGGTGTATCTGCCTGGGCCCTGCGACTCGGTGGGAGTTGAGGGACACCAGCACTGAACAAAGCAAACTCGTGTCATGCAGTTAAAGTACAATAGGTCAGTGCTGGGAAATCTCAGCGGGTCTGGCAGTATCTCTGGAGAGAGAAATACTGTTAACGGTTTGAGACGGGTAAGAAGCGAATTCATCGAGTCGCTCATTTGGACCCAGGAACGAGAGGCCATTCAGCCCCCTCCTCCAGCCTGTTATACACAGGCACAAGAGGCCATTCAGCCCCCTCCTCCAGCCTGTTATACACAGGAACAGGGGGACATTCAGCCACCCTCCTCCTCCTCCTCCAGCCTGTTATACACAGGAACAAGGGGCCATTCAACCCCCCTCTCCTCCTCCTCCAGCCTGTTATACACAGGAACAGGAGGCCATTCAGCCCCC
>NW_025122651.1:0-1065 GCF_004010195.1 Chiloscyllium plagiosum | reverse complement strand
GGATTGAATCTCAGCCAGTGACAGGATTGAACCTGATTCAGTGACAGGGATTGAATCTGAGTCAGTGACATGGATTGAGCCTCAGTCAGTGACAGAGATTGAATCTCAGTCAGTGACAGGGATTGAATCACAGTCAGTCACAGGGATTGAGCCTCAGTCAGTGACAGGGATTGATTCTCAGCCAGTGACAGGGATTGAAACTGAGAGAGTGACAGGGATTGAACCTCAGAGAGTGACAGGGATTTAATCTCAGACAATGACAGGGATTTAATCTCACTCAGTGACAGGGATTGAACCTCAGTCAGTGACAGGGATTGAATCTCAGTCAGTGACAGGGATTGAACCTCAGTCAGTGACAGGAATTGAATCTCAGTCAGTGACAGGGATTGAATCTTAGACAGGGACAGGGATTGAATCTCAGTCAGTGACAGGGATTGAATCTTAGACACTGACAGGGATTTAACCTCAGTCAGTGACAGGGATTGAACATTATTCCGTGACAGGGATTGAATCTCAGACACTGACAGGGATTTAATCTCAGTCAGTGACAGGGATTGAACCTCAATCAGTGACAGGGATTGAATCTCAGTCAGTGACAGGGATTGAATCTTAGACACTGACAGGGATTTAACCTCAGTCAGTGACAGGGATTGTACCTCAGTCAGTGACAGGGATTGAATCTCTGTCAGTGACAGGATTGAAACTCATTCAGTGACAGTGATTGAATGTCAGTCAGTGACAGAGATAGAGCCTCAGTCAGTGACAGGGATTGAGCCTTAGTCAGTGACAGGGATTGAATCTCAGTCAGTGACAGGGATTGAATCTCAGTCAGTGACAGGGATTAAATCTCTGTCAGTGACAGGGATTGAACCTCAGTCAATGACAGGAATTGAATCTCAGTCGTGACAGGGATTGAAACGCAGTCAGTGACAGGGATAGAATCTCAGTCAGTGAAAGTAATTGAACTTCAGTCAGTGACAGGTATTGAACCTCAGTCAGTGTCCAGTTTTGAACCTCAGTTAGTGACAGCGTTTGAATCTCAGTCTGTGACAGGGATTGAATCTC
>NW_025122650.1:0-1065 GCF_004010195.1 Chiloscyllium plagiosum | reverse complement strand
AGTTTTAAATTCTTGAGAGAAGTACTTTACAAAATTGCTATCTTTCATTAGGAAGGGGTCCATACGCCAATGCCGAGGGGATGTCCCATTGTTCCTCGCCTTAGTTTCCATATATACAGCAGCATGGTCGGAAATTGCTATACTACCTATTTTACAGGATGATATGGAATTTAAAAAAAAAAATGAGGGGGCAAAAAACATATCAATTCTGGTATGACATCTATGTGGATTGGAGTAGAAAGAAAAATCTCTGCCCTGTGGATGAAGACATCTCCATGCATCTTCTAATCCTAATTCTTTGTTCAGATCCACCAATTGTCTAGATCTGGGAGATACTCCTGCAGTACTCTTGGGAATCCTATCTATTTCCGGATCCATAATACAATTAAAGTCTCCCCCTATAGTTATATGACCGGCACCAAAAGCCATCAATTTTGAAAAGGCTTCCGTTATGAATTTAAAGGGGTGTGCCGGGGGGGCAGTACAAATTTAAAATCCCACATTCCTCTCCATTTATAAGGGCTTTAATCAAAATATATCGTCCAGATTCATCTTTTATCTGATTTAGGATTTTGAAAGGGAAATTCTTCCGAACAAGAATAACAACTCCCCTGCTTTTTGAGCTAAAAGAAGAAAAAAAGGCCTGATCAAATCCACCCTGTCGTAATTTCAAGTGTTCTTTATCCGACAGGTGTGTCTCCTGTAGGAGAGCTATATCAACTTTTCTTTCTTGAGATTTGATAATATTTTCTTCCTTTTGACTGGCGAATTACTCCCCTTGACATTCCATGTGCACCACTTAACCGACTGATCAACCATAATCATCCGGGCAAATCCGAGACCCCTCGGGAGGGGAAACCCTATCCAGAACATCCTGAGCATAGAGCATATAAAATTTACAAAAATAAAGGCGCTCTCATACACTCTCAATAGTATAATAAAAAACTATTTCTAAATAATAAAAAAAAATATAAAACCTATTTAAGTGGAGATTTTCCCCCTTGTTCCCAGGGGGTGTCACTTCCTTTCCAAAAGTCCATCATAAATTCACCCAACCAATGCCCC
>NW_025122649.1:0-1065 GCF_004010195.1 Chiloscyllium plagiosum | reverse complement strand
GACATTGAGAGGTGATTATTGCAAGTCTACAGAGAAGTGCAGCAACAAACTGAAATAACATGTATAAAGGCGGGAGTAATAGCATTTCAATTGCTTTTAAAGATTGTTATTATTTGAACACAGCCTCCAATTTCTATGAGATAAATTGTAGAATTGGAATTGTTGTGGAGCTTTCCAACGAAAGCCAAGATTAATGGTTGATGTTGTTTCCCGATGATATGGGATATCAAGGCTAGTGGGTATATTCTTAAGAAAAGCTTTAAAAAGACGTGAGGGGCATTTGTTTTTACACAGAGAGTGGTTTGTGTGTGGAATGAAATGCCAAAGGAAGTGGTGGACGCGAGTTTAGTTACAATGTTTCATGTTAATCGGGGAGTCAAGGACTTTAGATAGATTTTGTTACAGAAAAGAAAGAGGGATAAGTTCAACACGTGAAGGGTGGCAGCAGGTTGGAATTCTGCTTGGTGAAAGGGAATTGATGCGAGAAGATTTGGTGAGTTTTGGAGTAAGTGAATGGCTTTCAGTCTGACATTCGCACGGCATCAGAGACAAAGGCAGATTTGGGAAGTTCAATCACCGATCAGCCACGGTCACACTGAATGGAGAACAAGGATTCCTCAGCCATGGGGATATTTTTAACCTGAAAAGTGAAAGATTTCCCAGACACATGAGGGGCAATATTTTATAGGGAGGGTGGTTGATGAGTGGAATAAAACTCAAGTGGAAGTGATGGATGCAAGTACAATTACAATGTCTAAAATACATTTTTAAGTGCATGAGTAAGTAATGTTTACAGGGGTGTGGGATTAGTTCAGTTTGGGATTGTGTTCAGACTGGTTGGATGAAAAGGGTTGTGTCTGTGCTGTACGAGTCTATGACTCAACAGTAAACACATTCTCTCACAACATGGGCCCAGAATAATGTTGCTTGCTTTTTGGTATTTTTCTTTAATTAGCAATTACACAACCTCTATCCCCTGGCGTAGCTATCACAGTGTATAAATTATTGGCTCTGCCAAATCAGTTGATCTGCGTTTAATGCAAAGAGACTTGCTACAGGGCCAAG
>NW_025122648.1:0-1065 GCF_004010195.1 Chiloscyllium plagiosum | reverse complement strand
ATAGAGACCCAATAAGGTGATTGTCCCTTTCTTCTTCCTCAGTTGCAGCCAAATAACTTCACTGGATGTATTTCCCAGGAAGATCTTCCCTCACTGCACCTGTAATGCTTTCCCTTATCAAAAACGCAACTCCATCTACTCTCTTGCCTCCCTTTCTATTCTTAGTGCAGCATTTGTATCTCGGAACATTAGGCAGCCAATCCTGCCCAGCCCTGAGCCACATTTCTGTGACTGCTCTGATATTCAAGTCACATCTTCCTCACCATGCCCTGACAGTTTGACTCGCTTCTGTTCTCAACTTTACCAGTCTCAGGTTGATCTCTTTCCTCACTATCTCCCTGTGTCGCACCCTCCCACCTTACTAACTTAAATCCTCCATAGCAGCTCTAGCAAATCTCCCTGGCAGTATATTAGTCTCATTCTAATTTATGTGCAGGTCACGTCCTCCCCAAAAGAGATTTCAATGATGCAAAAGCGTGAATCATTCTCCCACACAGCAACTCCTCAGTCAGGAATTCACCTGCTCTTTTCTTCTATTCCTGCCCTCACTAGTTCTTGGCACCGGAGTAAACCAGATATTTCTACTTTCGAGATGCTCCTTCTAAACTTTCTGCCTAACTTTCTGTAATCTCCCTTCAGAATCTCAACCTTTTCCAATCCTATTTCCTTGGTACCACTGTGGATAATGACGTATTGCTGACCATTCTCCCCTTTGACAACATTCTGCATCCCCTCTGAGACATCCTTGATCCTGGCCCCAGGCATTCCACCATTCTGATTTTATGCTGCTGGCAACAGAAACGTCTGTCTGTTCCTCGGACTACAGAATCCCCTAACAGAATTGATCTCTTGAAACCCGAAGTGCCCCTCGTTGCATTAGAGCCAGTTTCAAGACCAGAAACTTGGGTGTTCGTGCTATGTTTCTTGTGAATCGATCATATCGTACATTTTCCAAATCAGAACTTGCATGAAATGGGGACAGGCACAGAAGATTTCTGCAACAACTGCCTAGCTGCCTTAACTTTCCTGGAATTAATTCATCTATGTGACGTTTCCCCACGTCCT
>NW_025122647.1:0-1065 GCF_004010195.1 Chiloscyllium plagiosum | reverse complement strand
ATGGCATTTACTTTATTTTAACCAATAACTTCCTGTCACAAATCTGTTTGACAATGTCGTATTTTAATTAAACCCATCCCTTACTGTTTCTTTCTTTTGGTCTTCATTCACATCTCGATGGTGTTCCAATATTTCAAACTTTCTCTTTGGACTTGGGAATTTCCATTCACCTCAGACCTGGCCCCCTCCTCATCTGTGTCCGTTTATAGACAGTGCATAATCTGGTACCAGAGGAGCCGATCCCAATAAAATAGCTCCGTCTTCCCTGAGTACTGGTAGCAGTGCTCACTGGTCAGAACCACTTCTGATGATACCATTGTGTGATCCTGATACACTCTGCTGATATCACAGTCTCTCTCCGTGTGATATCCCTCACTGTGTGGGGCTAATTGCTGCCTCTGCCAGTGTCTCTCACTCTTGCAGCTACTCCAGATCCTGAGCCAACAGCATTATCCACTCCAGAGGGGAGCAACTGCACAGGCTATGGATGGAGACTGGGAATTTCCAGATCTCTGTGGGAATCAGTGCCATTCTCCATGTGTAACCTTCATTGTATTAGTCTAATTTTCCATTCTGTCTACTTCTCTGTCTCCTGTAGGTATTCCTGATGTCCCTGACTCAGCAGAATTCCCAATTCCTGTCTCGTCCATCACCACATTGAAGATAGTTGGTCAGCCAGAGACAGATGGAGAGTGAGATCTGGAGCCTTCAGTAAATCCTGCAGCCGGTAAGATCACTCACAGTAAACAGCACAGGGAGGAATTAGTGGACTTTAATTCAGACCCTGAGGGCATGATGTCGGAACAATGCTGGACAAGGAACATGAGAAAATTCTCAGGCTTCATTATCAGCATTTTGTCTGTAAATTCATCTGTTCCACAGAACCCCCTTTATGTCTGTCAGTTTCTCCACTGTCTGTTTCATCGATACCACTTCCCCTGTCTCTATCAGCCCCTACAATCCTGCCTATCCCTGTAAGCTCCTCATATCAGTAAAACTCTCCAAGTCTCTGCCTTTGCCTTTAATCCTGGATTCTGTCACATCTCTGCTTAGCTGAAGAAAAAC
>NW_025122646.1:0-1065 GCF_004010195.1 Chiloscyllium plagiosum | reverse complement strand
AGGGAACATCTCTCGTCTCGATGCATCAACAAACTCCACCTTCCTGTGGCCATGTACACCAACACTCCCTGCCAAACCCCTAAGGACGGATGTATTCTCGGCTTCCTCTACTGCATACTCATGGCCACCCACAAACTGAAGGAAGAAAACATCATCTTCTGACTCTGGACCCACAACAAAGTTTCATAATCATTGAATTCGATAGTTTAAAAATCACCCCTTCGCCTGCCAATCCGAGATCCAACCCTCTGACACAGATCTTACCTAATTGTCCATCTTCGTTAACACCTATCTGCTCCTCCATCCCCATTAACCGAACACTTTAACCTCCTATCTTCGCCTAACAGACGCCTACCTATCACCTAGCCCCACGGTATTCCTTCCATGTATATCTCATGCTCCTTCCTCCTCCACAGTCCTGATGAAGGGTGATGCCGAAAGAAGGGTGATGACCAAAGATGGGTGATGCTGGGGAGTCTTTTGCTCCCCAGATACTGCCTGACCTACTGTGCCTTTTCCAGGGTCACATTTTATCAACTGTGATTTCTCCAGTATCTGCAGTCGCCATTGTCTTCGAAGTTTTGCAAAGACCCAACAATTTACTCCGTTGTTTTTCTCATATTTTGGGATTGATGTCCTCCATCTTTATCCATCGAAATACGCTAGAATATCAACCTATCTCAGCTCTACACTCACCATCCACCATCTCCTTGTCTTTTGTGAGTACCGAAGCACAATATTTGTGAAGGATTTCACACACATTCTTCAGCTCTAGGAATAATTTCCCTCCTTTGGCCAGTGTGGACGTACCCTTCCCATGGCTAGCCCCTTCCTCCTGTTTTTCCAATATAGAACGACTTGCGATTTCTTTAATCCTGTTTTGCATAGGCTTATCGTGGTCCCTTTATTGCTAACTCGTTATTTTTGTTTTCATTTTTCCCTTTCTGAAAATATTTTGTGAGGCCTCTGTCTGTCTTCAGTCTTCTCTCTCTTACATAAACCTCTCTTTCCTTTTCTGTTTTTGGACTCTGTACACTGCCCTCACAATTTCTCTTACCATCAAAC
>NW_025122645.1:0-1065 GCF_004010195.1 Chiloscyllium plagiosum | reverse complement strand
AAACACGGATGCTCCATGGCTGAAATATCATATGTTACAGAGTATTGGACATTCAAGTCCATCAGCTGCCTTTTTAACTCATAAAAGGCCTTCCTTTTGCAAATCACGGTTGCAGAAAAGTCGCAATCCTTTGTATATCAGAGCTTATGGCTCCTTCCAGCACTCTCTGCTTATCTCTGTGACTGCTTGTGTCACAGTAGAACCGGGTGGGGGCGCTGGTCCATTTCAGGCCTGTGTACTGTGACCTGTGGGCCCACTCACCCGAACCCGGCCGGACCGTACTCCCAGCTTCAATAACTGCGGATCCATTGCTCCAAGAAGCTGCCCAGCTGGAATCCCTCTTCCTGTTCCTGCAGCCCATCCAGGCAGATGTTTATCCGACAGCCTTGATTTTCGAGCTCATTGACCTGCCCTTGCAAAGCCCGTACCTGCTGTTCCAGTGCCTGGACTGACACGCCCAAGGATTCCACCCCGGTTTCAGGGGCTGCAGTCCATTGCTCCACCTCCATGATGACCTGAGACGCTGGATCTCCTGGTCACGCTACCGCAGCATGACTGAGATCGGTTCAAGCCTGGCATGGGACTCCTCCATCGCTGAATCCATCTTCTCTCAGAGTTTCACAAACTCCAAGACCAGGCTCTGCTCCACGGCTGAGTCCCCGGGAATGCTCCCTGAGGTCGATGATGCGGCCGTAGACGTGTCCCTTGCTGCAGGGGAGTGCCCTGCTTGTTTCAATCCTCACAGTCCCTTCCCATTAGTCATTTTCCTAACAATTCTCAACTCACACACAGCAATTCTGGGCGTCAAAAACTAATGATGTCGACCGCAATGGTTAATAAAGGGAGAGTGAGTGTCCCTCTTTTTATGGGTTTTGGAGCAGAGCTCAGCAGGGCAGACCTAAGGAATTGCCACCATCTTGAAGCCTTCCAACTGTATGCCTTCTTAACAAACCTATCAACCTGTGTGGTAGCTTTCAGGGATCTCTGCATTTCGACACCAAGATCTCTCTGGTCATCTTCATGACCATGAAAGTTCCCATTTGCCCGGTACTCTTTATTCCTGTT
>NW_025122644.1:0-1065 GCF_004010195.1 Chiloscyllium plagiosum | reverse complement strand
GGTGAGAATACCTTAGTGGAGAAGACCACACATTTTGCAAAACCTCTGAACATTAATTCATCTCAGGAAAAGACAACAACTGATGATTCTCCTCGGTTACATTAACTACCCTCCAATCCATAGGAACTGTTCCAGAGTTGAGAGAATTATGGGAGATAACCTCAAGCACATCTGTTATTTCCAGGGCCACATTCTAAACCTCTCTGTGATGAAGGTTCAGGCCCTGGGATTGATCTGCCTTTTCTCCGATCTGCTTCCCCAATACCATTTCCCTAAGAAGACTTCTTCCTTTCAATTCCTCCTTTCCACTTGTCCTTGTGTCCCCCATCTTTTGGGAAGTTGTATATTTTCTTTCTTTGTGAAGACGGAACTAAAGTATGTCATTAATTGGTCTGCCACCTCTTTGTTTCCTATTATAGGTTCTCTTGTTCCTGACTGCAGGGGACCTATATTCATGTTAATTAATCCTTTTTCTCTTAACATACTCAGAGAAGCTTCGACTATGAGCTTGTATGTTTCCTTTAAGATTACACCCATACTCTGTTTTGCCCCTCTTAATCGGTCTCTATTTCTCCCGTTGCAAGGGCCAAAGGTCTTTCCAATCCTCTGGTCTTTGCTTTTCTGGCCAATTTGGATGTGCCTTCCTCAGGTTTAATACTCTCCCTAATTTTCCTTGTTAACCAGGGCGTTACACGGTTCCTGTTTTAATTTCATTCCAGCAATTAATACATTTTGCTGTTTGTCTGTTTTAATGTTTGTCATTGCCTAACCACTACCATCCCTTTAAATAACAATCCCCAAATTATCATGGTCAGCTTGTTTCTCACACCATCATAGTCTCTTTTATGTAAATTTTCAGGAATGAGGAAAATGTGTCCAGCAGGCTAAGATAAAAGGTAGGGAGGAGGGACTTGGAGGAGGGGCGTTGGAAATGCGATAGGTGGAAGGAGGTCAAGGTGAGGGCGATAGGCCAGAGTGGGGTGGGGGCGGAGAGGTCAGGAAGAAGATTGCAGGTTAGGAAGGCTGTGCTGGGTTCGAGGGTTGGGACTGAGACAAGGTGGGGGG
>NW_025122643.1:0-1065 GCF_004010195.1 Chiloscyllium plagiosum | reverse complement strand
TCCCTCAACATCAGCTCATCTCCTTGGTCTGATATTGGCAAAACAATAAACTTAAAATCGATTGGGTTTAGTATAGTGGGATATAATTTCAACTTGATTGGTTAAATTCGAATAGTTATCAAAAGAGCAACCAAAGCTCAACATATCTGTTTCACAGCCAAATAGAACATAGAACATAGAACATAGAACATAGAACATAGAACATAGAACAATACAGCAGCACAGAACAGAAATGTAACATAGTTTCAATTGTCCAGTACACTGTGAAAATATTAGCTAGTCATATGACAAGTACTTGCAAGCTCTAAATACAGAACAGCATTCAACTTCATCACAGTGGGTTAAACAGTGGAATTATAGAGTTGCAGCAAAACCTCACAGCTTTGAAACTGAGCTCGCCGGCTGTAAAAGCCAACACATCATACGCCTTCTAAACAACAGCATCAGCCTGGATGGCAACTTTGAGGATCTATCGACATGGGCCCCAAGATCCCACTGTTCCAAATTTGTCTCGATCTGTCACTCATCAGCTCAGTTCTGACAATGTCTGTTGCAACCTACAACAGCCCTCCATACTAACCACCAACTCCACCAAAGTTCGTGACATCGGCAAACCTATGAACCCATCCTTCCAATTCGTCATCCAACTGTCTTATTTAAAAAAATCACAAAGAGCAGAGGTCCCAGAACAGATCACCAAGCTGGTCACCAAACTCCAGGCTGCATCTGTTCCATCTACCACCACATTCTGTCTTCTGTGGGCCAGCCAATCCTGCATCCAGACAGCCAGATCTCCCTGTAAGCCATGCCTCCTTACTTTGTGAATGAGCTTACCGTGGGTAATTTTATCAAACGCCTTGTTAAAATCCATATATACCACATCCACTGCTCTAATTCATCAGCGTGTTTTGTCACATCCTTAAGGAATTCAATAAGATCTATGAGGCACGACCTGCTCCTCACAAAGACATGCTGACTGTCTCTAATCATTTATAGTTTTCCAAGTATTCATAATTTCTGCCTCTCAAATCTTCTCCAATACTTTGCCCGTCACTGGCGTAAGAC
>NW_025122642.1:0-1065 GCF_004010195.1 Chiloscyllium plagiosum | reverse complement strand
TTAGAGCCTTGCTGAGAGAGCATTTGGGGCAATATCTACAGATTTGATCTCCTTTGTAAGGAATGATCTCCTTACCACAGACACGGGGTGATGGTAACATGAGGATAGAGTGAAGAAGCTAAGTGTTTAACCTGTAGAGATGTAAGGGATGAAGAAATGGTGACGCTGAAACATGAGGAGTGGCAGCGATCACTTATTTGCAAAAGAGACATTGATAGGGTGAGAAATTCCATGCTTTACCCAGAATTGATTGGTTTGATTTATTGCCATGTGTACCTCAGTACAGGGAAACACTTTATTTATGAGCAGTGGATACAGGTCATAGTAAGCATGGCCAGACAGATCATAGGGTGGACATAGACTTGGACAGAGTAAGGCACACAAGTTACATGGAATTGGACGTGCACTAGACAAGATCAACATGAATAATATCAGCATTATTTGAACTTAGTGAGTCCATTTATCAGTCTAATGTGACTTTCCTAATAGTCTATATGCTTTTACTAACTCTCCCCACGTTATTGTGCAGTCGGCGTGTGAGCCCGAACTGAACGTCAGGTTGCTCACAATCCCCAACAGCAGCCACAATACCCTCCATCTGAGACAGGTAGCCATTCCTACCAGCTTCCGACCTGCATAAAGAACAGCAGGCTGTCTTCTCGGAAATGAAAGGTGCCTTCTTGAGACTTCACACAAGACATATGGCTTCCCTCCTCACTGCGAGAAAATCATGTTAAAGTCCCACGTGTATGTCATGAGCAATGGAGCCAGGAGGAACAACATGGAGCAGTCTGTCTGTGCAGCCTCTGCTCCAACTGTTCATCATGTTGGAGCATCAATTAGGAGACAGTGAGGGCTGCCCATGCTGGAGATCAGAGTAGAGCATCAATTACTGGAAAAGCACAGCAGGACAATCGACGTTTCGGGCATAAGCCATTCATCAGGATCAGCATCAATTAACTCATTCTGCCCCTGTGTAAGTGCATTGAGGTGGGAATGGACTCCTACTGTTCCTGTATAAGTGGTTCAACTGGCTGAATAGCCTCCTACTGTTCCTGTATAAGT
>NW_025122641.1:0-1065 GCF_004010195.1 Chiloscyllium plagiosum | reverse complement strand
CCGTGCCAGAGGCCTGAGCCCCGTTACTTACCGCTGGTAAGTCGTCCCCCGCCACAAGTATCCAAAATCGTATACTTGTTCTTGAGGGGAACGGCCGCTGGGGGTCCCTGCACTGGCTGCTTCCTCCCAGTCCCCCTCACTGTCACCCATCTATCTGCCATCTTTGGAGTTACTACTTCCCTAAAGCTCCGATCTATTACCCCCTCTGCCTCCCGAATGATCCTCAGTTCATCCAACTCCAGCTTCAGTTCCCTAACACGGTCTTGGAGGAGCTGGAGATGGGTGCACTTCCTGCAAGTGTAATCAGCAGGGACGTCCATGGCATCCCTTACGTCAAACATGTTGCAAGAGGAACATTGCACTGCCTTCACTGCCATCCCTCTGAAAGTAAACTTTTATAAAAAACAACTGGGTCTAAAGAATACAACAAGCAAAATGCAGCACTTACCTACTTACCACAACGGGTCTTATAATTTAGGTTAGAGGAGGAGGGCGGGTGGGAGACACTACCTCTGTAGTGCCTCGGGTTCTTCTCCTGCGCGCTTTTAAAGGGAAAAAACCTACTCAGCTGCCCCTCTGGTCTTCGTCACTTCGACCTGCTGCTCCCGCTCTTTCTGTAAAGAGAGAAAAAAACACCGCTGCCCGCTACCGGTAAGTAATTTTAAAACAAACTGTCTTACCTTAGCTGCTGCTCGCACTCAAAGTTAACAAAGAACAAAGAACAAAGAAAATTTCCAGCACAGGAACAGGCCCTTCGGCCCTCCAAGCCTGAGCCGATCCAAATGTACAGTCTAAACCTGTCGCCCAATTCCTAAGCATCTGTATCCCTCTGCTCCCCACCTACTCATGCATCTCTGCTCCCCACCTACTCATGCATCTGTCCAGACGCATCTTAAATGAATCTGCCATGCCTGCCTCAACCACCTCTGCTGGCCACGCGTTCCAAATGCCCTACTAACCTCTGTGTGAAGTACTTACCACGTGTATCCCCCTTAAACTTTCCACCTCTCACCTTGAAAGCATGGCCTCGCGTTATTGAATCCTTCACACTGGGAAAAAGCTTGT
>NW_025122640.1:0-1065 GCF_004010195.1 Chiloscyllium plagiosum | reverse complement strand
AGGTAGAAGACAAAGGCTGGTGGTGGTGGTGGGTTGTTTTTCAGACTGGAGGCCTGAGACCAATGGAGTGCCACAAGGATGGGTGCTGGGCCCTCTACTTTTTGTCATTTATGTTCGCATCCAAATCATTTATGTAAGAGGTATAGTTAGTAAGTTTGCAGACGACACCATAATTGGAGGTGTAGTGGACAGCGAAGAGGTTTAACATATATTACAACAGGATTTAGACTAAATAGGCTAATATACTTTCCTTTATTGGTCAGTGTATTGAGTACAGGAGTTGGTTGGACATGTTGAGGCTGTACAGGGACATTGGTTAGGCCATTGTTGGAATATTGCGTGCATTTCTGATCTGCTTCCTATCGGAAAGATGCTGTGAAACTTGAAAGGGTTCAGAAAAGATTTACATGGATGTTGCCAGGGTTGGAGGATTTGAGATATTGGGAGAAGGCTGAACAGGCTGGGACTGTTTTACCTGGAGCATCGGAGGCTGAACCTTGTAGAGGTTTACAAAATTATGAGGGGCATGGATTGGATAAATAGACAAAGTCTTTTCCCTGGGGTGGGTGAGTCCAGAACTAGAGGGCATAGATTTAGGATGAGAGGGGAAAGATAGAAAAGAGACCAAAGCAGCACCTTTTCACACAGAGGGTGGTACGGGTATGGAATGAGCTGCCAGAGGAAGTGGTGGAGGCTGGTCCAATTGCAACATTTAAGAGGCACTTGGAGTATTGTATATAGTTCAGGTCGCCACACTATAGGAAGGATGTGGAAGCTTTGGAAAGCGTTCAGAGGAGATTCACTAAGATGTTGCCTGGTATGGAGGGAAGGGCTGATGGACTTGAGGCTGTTTTAATTAGAGAGAAGAAAGTTGAGAGGTGACTTAATTGAGACATATAAAATAATTGCAGTGTTAGATAGGGTGGACATTTTCCTCGGATGATGATGACTAGTACGAGAGGACATACATTAAATTGAGGGGTGATGGATATAGGACAGATGTCAGAGGTAGTTTTTTTCACTCAGAGGGTCGTAGGGACATGGAAGCACTACCTGCAGCAGTTG
>NW_025122639.1:0-1065 GCF_004010195.1 Chiloscyllium plagiosum | reverse complement strand
TAAGGGTAGATGCGGTTCAACAACAAAGGGATGCTGATCCTCGGCAGTGATAATCCATACTGTTAAAATGTGATTTCCAGGTGGAGGTAAATGCTTCATGTTCAGGCACAATGAAAGATGAGGGAGTTGGGATTGTGGTAAATCTGGTCAAGTGCAAACCCCAACCATCTGTAAATATGATGGGGAATGACAGGCCGATCCTGTTGGTTGAATCATCATTGTGGTTGCATGGAGATAGAGGTAACAGTAACAAGATCCATTGCCAACCACAGCAAAGCTGCACTAATTCTCCTCAGTTATCACCACATCACATCCAAGAAGATAACTGTAGTGAATTAACACTGGATTCTTTACTTTCAATGTGGATTCCTGCAAGCTTTCGAAAATTAATAACATGCTGTTCATCATTCAGTTCAAAATGTACTGGAAGTTTACAAAGGCAAAATGTCGAGTTAAACTGGGTGTTGTTCAGAAGCTCAGGCAGATTCCACAGGGCACCTTTAGTAAAATAAACTGTCCAGGCATACACTGGAAATTCAGTGTTCCAGAAGATTTCTTGTGGACAGGTATTCTAAATCGAAAGAAACTACAGAGAGTTAGAAACACAGGCCAGATCATACACAAGCCAACCTTCCATCCATTGACTGAATGTACATTTCTTGTTGCCAGAGAAAGCCAGCCAACACCATTAAAGAGCCTCCCACCCCAGTTAAACTCTCCTCCTACCTCTTCCGTCAGTCGGGAGATAAAAAACCATAAACACACAGAACACTATGTTCAAGACTAGCTTCGTCCCCACTGTTATTTGAATTCTGAATGGACCTCAAATGTTAAACCTCATGTTGATCTTGCTTCTTGTGCACCTTCCTTGCAGCTATAACTCTGTATCCCTCACTCTGTTCAATCACCCGGTGGCCTTTGTGTCTTTCCATGGAATATTCGCGACACTGCAAGCAGAACAAGTTTTTTCCCCCCACAATACAGAGGTAAACGTGACAATGTAATAATAAATTATGTCAAATCAAATTAGGGTTGAGAAAAAATGGTAAATGGCAGAGATGATGG
>NW_025122638.1:0-1065 GCF_004010195.1 Chiloscyllium plagiosum | reverse complement strand
CTTCAGCCCTTAGTTAAAGGCAAGTGGAAGTTGCCTTTATAAAGGTGTTATAAAGGTAGTGGGCTCCTGCAGCACGTGGCATCTTACATTGAATCCCTCATAAACGATATCCAGCGTATGTTAGCCCCACAATGTCAGCATCCAAACAGAATTGTACAGCTCCATTGATGGCCAGTATGATCCCTGCCCAACGACCTTGTGTGTGACTTGAGCTGGAAATCCCGATGAAATGTTTGCAGCATTGTTCTCACCGTTAACAGCAAAGTCTCTTTGCTCAAGTTTCGATAGCCTTTCATAATAACAACTTTTTGATTGTCCAATAAGCATTATATCCCTCCTTTATTCAGTTCACTTTTATAGCAACGATATGATGAAAACAGTGCCCAGCTCACAGTAAGGAGCATTGAAATGATGAGTCTCATTACCACACCCAAGACCACATTGTTATTAAGTACAAGGTCTTGAAAATATACAACTATTTTCCCGTGTATTAATATTGTGAACAAATAGTCGACTCTCCTGTTCCTCAGATGCTGCGTGAACAGCTGTGCTTTTTCAGAACCACACTTTTTGCCTCTGAACTCCAGCACCTGCAGTGCTCACTTTCTCCCTGCTAATATTCTCTCATAATCATTTTCGTGGCAACTGTGTGTTTAAACATGTTACAGTCAGATATGAGTACATTTTGAACTGCTTCTTTCTATGTCAGAGCTCAGTAATGTGTGATGTGAATGTCAGTGTCTGTGTGATGTTCGGTATGTAGGCCATGCATCTGACAGATGGACAGATTGTTTCAAACATAATTTCCCATCAGCTGTTCACGAACAGCAAGGTACTGCCTGGACCCCACCAGCCTGAGCACACAAAACCCAAAGTGAACATATGCGAACAAAACAGGCCTTTGAAGAGCAGCAATAGAAGGCAATCACAATGTTAAAATATTGACATTTTGCAAAGAGGAGTTTATTTTGTTAGCTTAGTTGACTTACTTAATTCGATATTCTTCATCTACTCCTCTGATTTAAAACATTGCCTTAGTTAAAGGCAAGTGGAAGTTGGTTAATG
>NW_025122637.1:0-1065 GCF_004010195.1 Chiloscyllium plagiosum | reverse complement strand
TGCTTTGAACCCTGACATCGGCGATCCAATCGGGGTTCCACTGGTTGTCTGTAGGCTTTGTTGTTGAAGGTGAAGTGGGTGGTTAGGCATAGGTCCACTAGCTTGACGATATTGTACTTGTTGGTGAATTTGGTGGTGTTGGGTATATGCGTCTTTGGGAGTTATAATGGTGTAGTCAGTGCTCCCTTGGCCAGGTTAATGTTGATGGACGTGAACAGGACTATTTTGTCAACTGAAACCATGATTGAATCCTCTTCTATTTTCGTGTATTTGACGGTCTTCAGAAATGCTTGGATGGAGTGAATGGAATGGGGTGAGTCTTTTATGAAGTGTTTTAGTCTTTGGTGTAGTTCCTTGGCCAATCTGTAAATTGGTGTTCCAGGGAGCAAGACGATGGGTCTAAAGGGGGATCCTCGTTTGTGAATATGGAGTCATCCAAAGAAGCGTGGTGTGTTGGATCCATCTAGTTTCATTTCTTAGAAGTCGGTCTTATTTATTTCTCCAGATTTCTGAACTTCTTTTGAGTAGGGCTGTGATTTAGCTCTCCAGTTGTGGGGTCTGGTCGATCACCACTTGTTGGTAAGTGTTGGTGTATGTTAGTAGTGCATTCGCTTTCTCAATGTAGTCTCCATGATTTAAAATGATTGTCAAGCGCGATTTTTCTAGAGGTAGAATAACAATGTTTTTTAATAGTCTTTCTAGCGCTTCCTTTGTTGTGTATTGAGTAAGTTTCCTTCTTATGTCCTGCTTAATGTTGGTGCGACTGTCTCTCTGATGGTTTGCTGGGTTTCTTTCGTGAGTTGCTTGTCTTTCAGTATTGTTTCTAATGCTGCGAAGAAATCTTTCTTGTCCGCATCTTGGCAGTTGTAATTAATCCCCCTACTCAGAAGGCATTTTCCGTATCTGTTAAGGGTCGGTCAGATAAGCTTTTTAATCCATGCTTCTGTGTTGACTGTGTTGTTTGTTTGTGTAAGTGTGTCTAGTTTTTCCGGCAGGACTTTTTTTTTCATTTTCTGTGTATGTCGCTGTCTTATATCTATGGCTTGTTGGACTGTGTCTGTTCAT
>NW_025122636.1:0-1065 GCF_004010195.1 Chiloscyllium plagiosum | reverse complement strand
CCCTAATCCTACCAACTAAGGCCCTTTCATGTCCTCTCCTTGCTGCTCTTAGCTCTCTCTTCAGGTCCTTCCTGGCTACCTTATAACTCTCAATAACCCCAATTGAACCTTCACGCCTCATCTTTACATAGGCCGCCCTCTTCCATTTAACAAGGGATTCCAATTCCTTATTAAACCACGGCTCCCTCACGCGACCCTTTTCTCCCTGCCTGACGGGTATATACTTATCAAGGACACTCAATAGTTGCTCCTTGAACAAGTTCCACATATCAATTACGCCCTTGCCTTGAAGCTTACTTTTCCAAGCCACACATCCTAAGTCATGCCTCACCGCATCATACTTTCCCTGCCCCCAGCTATAACTCTTGCCCTGTAGTGCACACTTATCCCTCTCCATCACTAAAGTAAAAGTCACCGAATTGTGCTCACTGTCCCCAAAGTGCTCACCTAATCACCACATCTTTTCCCACCGCGCCTTTTTTTAACGACCACTACTGTGTCTTTACGTGTCCCACCTTCTGGCAGTGAAAACACCTTTACCCAGTGTCCTTCTGAAACCACCAGCACTGTGATTTTCTGTGTCCCACTCCATTACAGTGAAAATACCAGAGGCCTTTCACTTCCTGCCCACCTCTTGGGCTTCTTTAACCTGTGGTACATTCTTACCAGTGCTCTCTACTCTTGGTTTAGTAGTGTAGGATCTCCCCTTCTCCTAACTCCTATCCCTTACAGGATGAAATTCTTATGCACCAACATGTACTCATCTGCTAATTCTGCTGCCCTTCTCACTTCCTGAAGTTTCTGTTCCTCCACGTGAATTCTTACCATCTCTGGAAGTGAGTTTTTAAACTCCAGCAGAATAATCTCTCTTGGAGCCTCAAAGGTCCTATCTATTTTCAAAGGACGCACCCATTGATCAAAATGTCTAGGTTTAATTCTTTCAAATTCAGCATAAGTCTGACCTTGATCCTTCTTTGTGTTTCTGAACCGCTGTCTATATGCATCTGGTACCAATTCTTAAGCAGTTAAAATAGCCTGTTTTTTTTAATAGATATTTTTATTAGA
>NW_025122635.1:0-1065 GCF_004010195.1 Chiloscyllium plagiosum | reverse complement strand
TAAGTGATTTAAAACTAATATTTATGCGTAACAGACTTGAAATGTTAAATAAACACTTTCTGCCACTCCGTAACAGGCTCACAAGGCTGAATAACCTCCTCCTGTCACTCTGTAATAGGCTCAAGAGGCTGAATGACCTTTTCTGTTTCTCTCTAATGGGCTCGAGGGGCTGAATGACATCCTCCTGTGCCAGTGTAACAGACTGGAGACATTAATTAACACATTATGATCAGCCTGTAAACTGATGGAGGTCCATCCCTTCTCAGTTACAGAAACATAAACCACACAATGTACTCCAGGTGCCCTCTCAGTAACGCCTCGTACAGCTGCAGCGACACATCTCTTTGTTTTGAATGATTCTGTTGGCAAAATGTGCCAACATTCCATCTTTTCAAGTAGCAACAGTCGAATGTGGTGTGAATAGCGTTCTGCTATCCCTCTGTAAGAGGCCCATAGGGACAGAATTTCTTCGCCCTGAGCAGCAGTCTCAATGCTCTGTCTCAAGTTTCTGAAAGGATTTGATAACAGGGCACTTAAAACCAGGAGTAGCCTCACATTGGTCAATATGTACCGTACGTTTTGATAAGGTATCCAGAAACTTGCCCACCTGACTTTGTTATGCAACCGATCTGTTATTTTACAACTGCCTCCTTTAATAAACAAAATGGAATATATACCGACCCCTGCAGTGTTCTATTAATATTCTCATGTACAAGGAAAATAAGATTTGAAAAGATTGAAAGATTTATGGTCCAACACTCAGCAACCCTCATCCATTCAAACCAAACCCAGTAAATGTTCCCCTTTTATACTGATATGTAAAGCGATGTTTCGAACTGGTTACCTGAGCCTGTTTGTTCAGGGACTGTGATTAATGCCAGTCTCAATGCATTATAATTATCCCAGTGGAGGGTTTCCATCTTTCAATGATAAATGGGCGCCGTTCAATGTGTTATCCCATAACATGAGCGGAAGCATCACCGACAGCACTGACAGGGATCAGCAGATCCAGAGAGATCAGAATCTGAGAATATTAGACTGGAATGTTCCAACAATGGATCAGAA
>NW_025122634.1:0-1065 GCF_004010195.1 Chiloscyllium plagiosum | reverse complement strand
TGAGGTCATTACACTGCTCTGGGTCAGAGACCTGGGTTTATTATGGTCAGATCTTGCAGTAAACTCCGAATGGATGAAGGAGCAGAAAAGGAAAGGGAATAAAATTTTCTTTTCAACAATACAGCCAATACTGACTAATATGACATGAACCTTCAGTGAATTTCAAAAATGAGAAATTACTATATTCGGATTCTGAATCAAACATTGAGTTACAAATTGTGCTTGTAAGGGTTAAATTAGCAATATAATGTGAAGAGCTTGAGTTTCTTTTTCTAAGATCAAGAAGTTAAACTTAAATCCTTGCATTTGGGATGTTTTCTCTCTGTCCCAGTTCAGAAAGTCTTTATTTGACCTCTTTGTTCCGCAACCACCAGCTCCTGCCCTCACAGCCAAAACTCTCGATGTTGATAAGAAGTGCCAAATATTAACTTGGTGATCATGCACATATTTAAAATGATCTAACTGGTACTTTATGATGAGTTGCATAATGTGAAAATGTTGACACCTCACACTGTGAATTAGGTGGAAACCTAAGTTTGTCAAAAACAAAAGGAAACAGATTGGCAAGTAAGTCTGGTATAATGTCAGATTTAAATCTGCTATGTTAGGGATCCAATATTGTGAAAGGGAAGTGCTGGCAGTTGTTGTAAGATTATGTCAGGGTTGCCTCACGAAGGCATCCAATGGCAGTGTGGTGAACACTAACACAGATGAGAACAATCACAGAAAATAACTGCTTGACTGGTTCAGAAATGCTTGGCTTATTTTGAGAGACCAATCTTGAATCAGCCTAAAACATCCAAAGGTTTTCAATGGTCGGTTGAATTTTGCTTGTTTTTTAGTATGAAGGTCTTGCATAGCCCAGAAATGGCTATAAACAATGGTGACATACTAAGTAAATGGTTTTCCCTTCTATTCACCCTGTACTGACTCTCCCACACCCCAACCCCAGCATTCCATCAGTGTGGTGTACTGTGGACATCCTGTGGAAGTCAAAAGAACCACATACTAACACGACCACGATGGTTCATAATGCATCTTGAAAACAAATAAAGTCCCAGCAAC
>NW_025122633.1:0-1065 GCF_004010195.1 Chiloscyllium plagiosum | reverse complement strand
AGTTGTGAATACAATTACAATTGTAGGGTTGCACAGTGGCTCAATGGTTAGCATTGCTGCCAGAGCGGCAGGGTCCCAAATTCGATTCCAGACGTGGGCGACTGTCTCTGTGGGGTTTCCACATTCTTCCCGTCTCTGCGTGAGTTTCTTCCAGGTTCAGTGATGTGTAGGTTAGGTGAATTAGTCATAGGTGGGTATAGAGTAGGGTAATTGGATTCTTTTAGAACGACCTTTGGGCAGCGACGTTATTTGAATGGGTTTGGACAAAGCGGAGGCACGTGGGAATAGTTCAGTTTGAAGTGATTGTTGACGTGGATTGGTTGCATGACCGGATCTAATTTGGTTCTGTATATCTCTACGACTAACTCTCATTCTCTGTGAATTCCTCTATCTTCACAAATCTATCACAGTCACCTCATCCAGTCTCAGAACTCCTCCTTATCTCTAATTCATCTGCAGGCTCAAAACCCACACTAGCTCTTTTGTCACAACCATCTCTATCTCTGTGACTTTCTCGAACCTCACAGTTCTCCCGAACGCTAATCTCTTCCAGCCTCACTATCCTCCCGATCTCTAATCTCTTCGCCTCTCACCAAGCCCTGCTATATGTGCAATTCTAACCTTGAGAATACCCTCTTTTTACTTCGGATGTGACGATGGCACTATCAGATTCCTGTACCCTCTCCACAGGCTCTAGAATTTCCTCCTGAACCCCTCCGTCTCACTTTGCTCCCAAAATCGTCAAACAATCATTTGTCATCTTATCTAATATCACCTCTCTGACCTGATTTCAAATGTGACTTGTCATAATTCTCTGTCAATCATCTCAGTGGTCTACAAGACAAAAAGGACTGTGTGGTCTATTTTGTCTATGACAAAGAAAAATACTACTAACCTAGCCAAATCTACTTTCCAGTAGTTGGTCCAAAGTGTTTTCTGTCATGGCATCGCCAGTGTACACATAAATACATATTAAATGTTTTCGGGATTCCTGTGTCTCCCATCCTTACAGACAGTGATGGCATTACCCACAAAATACGGAGCAGCTGGGTCTGTCCATCCAGA
>NW_025122632.1:0-1065 GCF_004010195.1 Chiloscyllium plagiosum | reverse complement strand
TTGAAGCCGCTGTCGTTAAGGCGGGAGCTTTTTGCCTCGATATTTCACGCGCCTCTGTATCATCGGAGAATGGCATTACGCTCACCGATTGCATTTTCGCAGCTACGTGCTCGCGCTGAACGCCATTACCATTTCTAATTAGTTTTGGGTGCACTGCGACTCAATTTCTCTGATTCCACGACCTTGAACTGGGATTATATGACATGCCATTATATGATTACGTCAATGAGTGAGGAAATTGGTAAAGTAACCGATGTTAAAATACAGTGTTATTGAGGAATACATTTCAGCAATACCCTGCAGTATCCCATGACCCTTTGAAGTTTTGTAGATATCTCGCAAACGTAATATCCCACAACCTCAGTGTTGCAATCTCTACACTCTCTCCGGACATAGAATCTATCTATTCAACCGAATCTGAGTTCCCACATCTCAGTCACTGTTTGACAATATTCCTTTGTGCGTGTGGTTCTGTTCTTGGCATAACCTCTGCCATGATCCGTATTGCTTTTTGCATTGTGCTTTTCCATGTGGCGCCAGGATCATGAAATGGTTCTTCCTTGGCATTGTCCAACACAGCAAGTTCTGCTCGAATCACTGTCACAGCAATCGGCATTTTTCCGGTTTTACTCCATGTAATATGTGATTAGCAAACGCTGAGAAAATCAATCTTTGTTTTACATGAAAATACTCTACGTGGTGATAGGTTTCCTTCTTCAAACACCCGCTGTCTCACATCTTTGCGTTTCACATATCATAACCACCCTTTATCGGAGAAATCTCTCCCTCCCACAAGAACTAACTCGCCTAAACGTCCACCCTCCCATTTCACTGAGGTATTGCGCAATATAATGCTGACATTTACACTGTTCATTCTGTACTGCTGCGGTCACTGTTTTGGGTGAAAGTGCTCAATAATATGGTCGGCATCTTCAAGCAATTCAATCTATTTAGATGCAGCTGTTCTGTAATTAATCCTCGTGGAGCAGCTTTTACTGACACGGACAATAGATTACTGGAACATCAGGCTCGGGATAAGTGCACAGCGCAGGATTGAGCAAAAGA
>NW_025122631.1:0-1065 GCF_004010195.1 Chiloscyllium plagiosum | reverse complement strand
CATTCCTCACTATGACTGCAATTGAGGTGTGTATGTCTGATGATAGATAAAAACCTGGTCCACGCACACAACAACTGAACGATTTATCTCCCATTATAACCAGAGCTTTTTCCTTTCATGTTCGAAATCTGATCAAGTTGTATTTGGGATAAAATGCGCGGCTTCATCAGATCATGGTGGAGAGGTTGATTTGTAAATCTTCCACTTCTAATATCCTGCGAAATTGATGTGATCCAAAAATGAGAGTGTGAATCCGTCTTTCAAAAGACTCTAGATTCTGTCTGAAGATATGGTCTGAAGATAAGGGGTTTTCAAGACTTAGAATTTGACCATACTTTGGTCAGAATCTTTCATGCACACAGTCCCCACCACAGAGAACGAGCGGGTCAGCAGGTGGATATGAACACGGTCACCTCCCTGTTCCCTCCAGGTAAAACACTGTCCTGACTTGTCTGTTGGAGCAGACATTTCTTACAATTGCATCATTGCAAAGCTGAGGCCTCCGACTTCAATCCCTAACTGAAAATCCACTGCTTCACCACAGGGTCGAAATTGTCATGCTGGGAAACCGCAGCAGGGCAGGCAGCAACGAATGAACAGGACAATCGACGTTTTGTACACGATCGTTCATCAGGAAAGAGGCTTGTGAACCGAGGGGTAGACAGACAAATGGGATCGGGTGGGGCTGGGAAAAGGTAGCTGAGAGTGTGATGGATGGATGGAGGTAGGGGTAATGATGATAGGTCGCAGCGCAGGGTGGAGCAGATCGGTGGGATCGAAGATGGATAGATAGGATGGTTTATGAGAGCGGCGGAAGCCCTGGACCTGAACGAACTTGGCTGTGTAGGAGGCACAGGTGACTGTTCAGCCAGGTGCCAGTGGCGTTGTTTGTTATGGGTGTCCCGGAGATGTTTTCCAAAGTGGTCTGTAATTAGGCATCCGATCTCCTCAATGTCGAGGAGACTGAAAAGGGAGCAATTGATACAGTCAATGACATGCGTGGAAATGCAGGTAAAACTCTGATGGACATGCAAGTGTCCTTTGTGGCCTTTGACGGAGTTGAAG
>NW_025122630.1:0-1065 GCF_004010195.1 Chiloscyllium plagiosum | reverse complement strand
AATATGGTCAGTCCTGTATTAACTGTACCTCCTTTCATGCCATTCATTTGGCCAGTTTGCTTGAAGTTTGATTGTTGAACATTTCCAGATGCTCTATCCTATTTGTGTCTGTGCTGGAGATTTTAATAACCTCTCCTGAGTTCTGTACTCTTACCTCCTCTTTTAATTCGGCTTTTCTAATTAAACTGTGTAACTGAACCCCCACCCCGCGCACACACACTCCTAATCAGTTGAAATCTATATTCTACAGTCCTAGTTAGGATTCACTCGGACTCTGGTCCCAGCACGGTTCAGATGATGACTGTCCCATCGGAACAGGTCTTTTCTTCCTCCGTAATAAAATTGATTTATTCAACACAAAACACAGGGATAAAATAAACTTTTGTGTACAGACCAAAATATGAAAACTACAAAGAGGCAAGGTTGTTAAAATACACTTACTATGTGGTGCTATATAAATTGAAATGTGAATTACAAAACCATGGAAGTGATGTGCAAACTTTGTCAATCATTATTTGACCCGCAGCTGAGATCCTGATTTCCCGTCTGTCAGTAATCCCCATCACTGAGATTCTCTCGCCCTATCTCTCACACAGTGGCGAGATGGGTTACAAGTTGATGTTGGCCCAGAATATTTAAATTAATCCACCTTCTCTCTGGAGCCGATCTATTGGTCTATTGGATTCTGATTAGCTGTCAGCAACTCAGCTCTGTGATGCGGTAAATTATCTGGGATGACAGCCAGTATCACAGGGTATGGCACCAGACAAAGCGTTTGAAGTATCTGGGAGTTTCTAAATGAAATTCTGTGTATTTCTCCTCATGCGGCTTCCTGATTACTTCACACTCGTCTGACATCCGTTGCTCTCACTCATTCTGTTGCTCCGTTTTCTCGCAACTCTGTTTATCTCACTTCACTTTCTCTCTGTTTATTCCTCTCTATCCCTCTCAGCCTATCTCCGATCATTCTCTTTATTTTCAAGTGGTCAAGTTAGAGAGCTCGTGGACGCATGGTGGGCTGATTGGCCTCCTCTGTGCTGTATTACTTCTGAATTTCACTGACCC
>NW_025122629.1:0-1065 GCF_004010195.1 Chiloscyllium plagiosum | reverse complement strand
GTGGAAACACAGGGGCTTCTAGACCTACACTGGAAAGCCCAACATACACCGTGGCCTGTTTCCGACCTCCTTGAAGCGATGCTATCGCCTAAATCAATCACTGTCTGAAAATGTGAAGCCCACATGAAAAATTATGATTCCTTTTCGGCAAGGACGGCAGCCCAGCAGCTGCCAAGTGCTCAATTGACATGTGTATGTCAAATAGGTGTAATCCAAAGCAGGCTTATGGGAGTTACAGACGTAGGCCATGCCGGAGAAGAAGCGTGAATGGACAACGGCAATGAGGTAATGAGTGTGGTGTGGCCCCATTGGTAAACCCTGTCTACCGCGATCATTATTCCCATTTTCTGCCAAATAACACACAGCGAGGACCATGTGTCAAAAGGGGGGATATACGACAGTATTTAGGAGCACTGGTACACTAAGGGATTTACTCATTACTCCTGAAAATATTTTGAATGATGGGTTATCTGTGCGACTAATAATGTGGGGAGGGGAATACAGATGATTCAGGCAGAACACTCCCAATCCTGAAGACCCGTTGAACATTTACAGATGTATTTTATTGAACTAATACCCAGCGAAGAGAAATGGCATTGTCTGATATTAGTTGATATGTTTCCCAAATGGGTGGAAGCGCTCCCCAAGTCTAAACAGGATGCCATTGCAGTAGTCCAGGCTTTGCTAACTGAAATAATTCCAAGATGGGGAATTTCTGAATGGCTTAACAGCGATATTGTGACACCATTTGTCAATATTTCCCTCGACTGATTGCTTGGGAATAAACGTGAGACAACGCTGTGCCGACCATCCAGCGAGTGGTGGCAGTGGAAAGAGAAATGCTACATTAAAAAATAAATTGACAAACGTCGTGAGGATCTCGGGGTGATATGGACAAAGGTACTTCCAATTGTGCTAAAGTACATGAGATCCTGAAGGGGAGGAAGAGCTAATCTTGTCCCGTTAGAAATTTTGTTTGGTAGGCCGCCCAGGACAGGAATTAGCCGAAGATGTAAGGTACGACCGATAACCGATCACTGTCAAGATAAGATAAGATTAGATTAC
>NW_025122628.1:0-1065 GCF_004010195.1 Chiloscyllium plagiosum | reverse complement strand
AGGCTCCAGTATGTTTGAAAGAGTAGTTTGGAATTGCCCTGTTGCGAGTTGTGTGATTACTTTATGGCTCATGCCCTCGGACTGTATCACATTTAGTATTCATGCTCGCTGTGTCTGAAAATACATTTGATTTGCCAGTTTTGTTTGTGTTCCGTGTTTAATGCTTTCTGTTTTGCGATTCGCTCAATACATTACGAATTATCAGGGTTTCTGAGGTAATTTCCAGCAGCTAAAATCCTCTACTGAGGATATAGGAAAATTTCACATAGTGTGGTCAGTCGGAGCAAAAGTAAGGAAGTCGTTTGTTTCTGCAGTGTTTCACAATACTACCTTTCCCGTGAGCAGTCGAACAGACTAAATGATTGTGCCACAGACTGCGACGGCAAGCTCCGCTAAAAAGAAATCCTTTAGAGCCGGAGTAAGTAACACAACGCTATTGGGGCACAGCGCGTGGAAACAGATACTTCGGTGTATCACGTCCATGCTCACCACATAGCCAAAATTAAACAAGTCCCATGAAACAACGAGCTATTGGAAACACAAAAGTGAAAGGTAGAATGGCTTCAACTTTCAGTGCTGGATGCCACTGAGCCGCAGGAGGGGCGGCGGCTGCTTGTTTCTGTAGTGTAATGGCCATTACGTGCACCTTCCGCGCGAAAAGTCCCCGGTTCGAAACTGCTTTTTCCCTTCAACTGCCCCCTTTTAATGGACAAGAACGGAGCTTTCTTGCTTGCTTTCCCATCTGCAAAGCTGCCTTCGAATTTGTTTGAACAAATCTGCTCTCGTAGTGAAAGGTAATGCAATTCCATTTAATGACTGTGCAAAGCGTTGTAAAGTTTTTCTCCAACCTGGTTCTGATCATATTCCATTCCGTTTGAGAGTGTAGTTACCGCCTTCTGATCCTTCCACGAAAAGCAGTGCCACATTTGCATTCTTTGCACAGGCGGCCCGGTTCAAAGACAGGGAAGAAGCTGATGCGCTGGTTTCACAGCGCACCACAGATTCTTGAACTTGTCTGTCTGTCAAATGTACCACAAAGTCGTCTCTGAAAGACCTCATTTGGAA
>NW_025122627.1:0-1065 GCF_004010195.1 Chiloscyllium plagiosum | reverse complement strand
ACAGGCATAGCTGGGGCCCATACGTGTGCCAATACCTACCCCTTTGGTCTGGAGGAAGTCGGAGGATTCAAAAGGAGAAATTGTTAAGGGTGAGGACCAGTTGAGACAGGCATAGGTGGGGCCCATACGTGTGCCCATGGCTACCCCTTTGGTCTGGAGGAAGTGGGAGGGTTCGAAGGAGAAATTGTTAACGGTGAGGACCAGTTCAGCCAAACGAAAGAGTGTGTTGGTGGAAAGGTACTGTTGGGGACGTTGGGAGAGGAAAAAACGGAGGGCTTGGAGGCCCTGGTCATGGCGGATGGAGGTGTAGAGGGACTGGATATCCATGGTGAAGATGAGGCGTTGAGGGCCGGAGAAACGGAAGTCTTGGAGGTGGTGGAGGGTGTGGGTGGTGTCTCGAAATTACGTGGGGAGTTCCTGGACTATGGGGAATAGGACAGTGTTGAGGTAGGTAGAAATGAGTTCAGTGGGGCAGGAGCATGCTGAGACAATGGGTCGGCAAGGGTGGTCAGGCTTGTGGATCTTGGGAAGGAGGTAGAACTGGGCAGTGCGGGGTTCCCGAACTATGAGGTTAGAAGCTGTGGGTGGGAGATCTCCTGAGGTGATGAGGTTCTGTATGGTCTGAGAGATGATGGTTTGGTGATGGGGGTGGGGTCATGGTTGAGGGGACGGTAGGAAGAGGTGTCCTCGAGTTGGCATTTGGCTTCAGCGGTGTAGAGGTCAGTGCGCCAGACTACCACTGCGCTCCCTTTATCTGCTGGCTTGATGGTGAAGTTGGGATTGGAGCAGAGGGATTGGAGGGCTGCGCGTTGTGAGGGTTAGAGGTTGGAGTGGGGGTAGGCAGGTTGAGGCAGTTAATGTCCCGCAGCAGTTGGAAATGAAGAGGTCGAGGGCAGGTAATAGGGAACATCTCTGGGACACCCGCGCCAATCAACCTCACCGCCGTGTGGCCCAACATTTCAACTCCCCCTCCCACTCTGCTGAGGACATGGAGGTCCTGGGCCTCCTTCACCTCTGCTCCCTCACCACCCTACGCCTGGAGGAAGAACGCCTCATCTTCCGCCT
>NW_025122626.1:0-1065 GCF_004010195.1 Chiloscyllium plagiosum | reverse complement strand
GGACCTTCAGCCCAACAAGTCGACACCGACCCTTCGAAGAGTAGCCCACGCAGACTAATTTCCCTCTGATAAATGCACCGAGCACTATTGGCAATTTAGCATGGCCTATTCACATGACTCCCACATCTTTGTGACTGTGTGAGGAAACCGGAGCACCCGGAGGAAACCCACGCAGACATGGGGAGAATTTGCAAACTCCACATAGACAGTCGCCCGAGGTTGTCATACAACCAGGGAAACAGGTGCTGTGAGGCAGCATTTTTTTGGGTGCTCCAGTTTCCTCCCAAGGTCCAAAGATGTGCAGGAGTAAATGATTTCGCCAAACTAATGCGTCCCAACTTGTCAGGGATGCGGCGTCAAATGCATTAGTCAGGGGTAAATGCAGAGTTATGGAATAGGGGAATGGGTCGAGGTTGATTATTCTTTGGAGGTTCGGAGCGTTCCGGTGTGGGCCAAATGGCCTGTTTCTGCATTACAGGAATTGTGTAATTCGATGATCAGGTATAATGTAAACCATGCCGACAATCGAGTTGAGTGCATCATTTGATTATCGCTAAATTGTTTCTCAACCCCATTCTCTCACCTACTCCCTAAAGTCCTATCAATACCTATTAAAGAAATCACACAACACCAGCTAATAGTCCAATAGGTTTATTTGAAAGCACTGGCTTTCGGCATGCTGCTCCTTCATCAGGTGATTGTAGAGAATAAGATTGTAAGACGCATTCTGTGTTTTACAATCTTACCCTCTACAATCACCTGACGAAGGAGCAGCGCTCCGAAAACTCATGCATACAAATAAACCTGTTGGAAAATAACATGCTGTTATGTGATTTGTGACTTTGTACATCCGAGACAAACAGCAGCATCTCCAAATCATATTTATTTCTGAGTCAACACAGCCCCTGGATCAGAGTGTTCCACAGGTTCATCACCATCTGGACAAATAAACAACTCACTGTTGCCCTTGGGCCCTAGTCTATCCTACGAGTTGAAACATTTGCACCACATCCACTCCACCCAGACGCCTCTGTTTTCTGTAAGTTTGAATGAGATCCCGACAAC
>NW_025122625.1:0-1065 GCF_004010195.1 Chiloscyllium plagiosum | reverse complement strand
CAACCCCTGTCATTCTCTGCTTCCTGCCACTCAACCCATTGTGTATCCAGTTTGCCAAATTTACTTGGAATCCATGGGCTCTTGTCTTTGCCATCAGTGTCCCGTGCTGGACCTTAACAAAAGACTCACTGAAGTCCAAGGAGACTACATCAAATGCATTGCTGTCATCTAAACGTCTGGTCACCTGTACAATAAATTCAATCAGGTTGGTCACACATGACCTTCCTTTCATAAAACCACACCTAACATTCTTACTTGACCCCTTCATGCTGCAAGTGCAGATTCATTATGTTCTTAATTATTGATTCCAACATTTTCCCCACCGTCAGACTGATTGGCCGGTAGTTTCCCGGTTTCCCCCTCCTTCCTTCTTGAAGACCTTGTCACGTTGGTTGTTTTTAATTGATGTCTGCAGCCAAGTGTTAGGTCTCTTGTACAACTTAGCGAAGGTGGAAAGGGACAGTGGTAGCGACTTTACCTCTGAGCTAGGAGATCCAGGTTCAACTCCCACTTGGTCCAGAGGAATATCGTACCATCATTGAACAGTTTGGTTGAGAAATTATCTCCAAGGTGTTTTTGATCCACCTGGAATTGTTTGCTGCTCTCCTGAAATGACTTAGTTAATCCAGAATAGACATTCCAATAATACCTCTGCACCTGAATGGCACTATCTCTTCTCAATCTAATGTTACTTGTACCTTCCATCCCAACCTCTTTTGGGAGCTGTACAACACTCACTTTACCCTAGTTGTGACATTTGCAGCTTTTAAAAACTTTCACATTTGTATCTTTGCCAGTTTTATTTTGAAAATCAAAGACCAATCAACCTGAAACAGTAGCAGGAATTTATCTTCTTGGATACACAATATAACCACACACACACATGTTTTGATGGATAGATGATTTCTTCCAGGACTGAACCCTAAACTTGGATGATAACTGCTCCAGTGAGACAGGCATCAACTGCAAATGACTTCCTGGATATTTTTGTGCAGCGCCCATTGCATCGACAGCATTGGTCTGTTTGTGTGTCTGCTTTTTTAAAGCGTGGCCAAGCAACAAGTG
>NW_025122624.1:0-1065 GCF_004010195.1 Chiloscyllium plagiosum | reverse complement strand
CTTGGTCTAACCTGCATGTGACATCCTCAAAGCAGAATCATTAGCATGACCTCCCCTTAATGAAACCATACTGACTTCGCCCTGCTTTACCATGCACTGGCAATTATTCTGAAATCTCATCTTTCACAATGGATTCCAGGAACGTACCCACGACTGGGGTTAGGCTAATATTCTGTCTTTTGCCTTATTCCCCTTTTAAACAGGGTGTAAGCGAGATCCAAGGTGGCGACGACCAAGTAGTTCTGAGTCTGCAGAGCTCTGCCAAAGACTCAGGCAAAGTGGGATACCCACCCTCACCTCACCTGTTAAATTGCTAAAATAGTTTTTGCCCAGCAGCCTTGGCCATTCTACATCAAACTTTAGCAGTCTGACGCTTTTTAAATTGACCAAAGGTGAAGGCTCTCACAGACAGGGACTTCTCCCCCACCACCCCTCAGCAACAGAGACGTCTGAGGCCGCCCCGGGGGCCTGACCTGCAGGGGCCAGCCTAATCTCGGAGTTTCTTAAACTCTGAGAGAAGATTGATGAGTTCATTGAAGAGACGCAGGTCAGGTGGGAGTCGATATCGCTCATACTGCAGAAACATGACGGAGAGATCGAGAAACTCGGGCAGCGTGTCAGGAGAGGCGGGAGCAACGGTCCAAGACCTCCGAGACCACTGCTGAGTCATCCATGGGTCAAGTCTGGGCTCTGGAACATCGAGTCCCGACCTTAGATGAACATTTGGATGACCTCGAAAATCGAGTTCATCAGAAAAATATTCGGTTGCTGGGCCTTCCCGAACGGGAGGAGGAAGGGCAGCTTGTTGATTTCCTCGAACAATGGCTCCCACAGCTGCTGAAAATGGAGTCGTAGCTGGGCCAGGTGCGGGTTGAGCAGGCCAATTGGGTTGCTGTGCGCCGGATCAGGTCGGACCAGAGCACCCGCCAGGTCTTAGTTCAAATTCAATATTAGAGGGAAAAACAGATGCTGCGAGAGTCCGCCATAGTGTTGGGGAAGGATCCCCTTGCCATGATATACAAGGGCTCCAGAATAATGTTGTTCTCTGGCTGTGGTCCACAAGAG
>NW_025122623.1:0-1065 GCF_004010195.1 Chiloscyllium plagiosum | reverse complement strand
CATGTTGAATGAAGCATAATGACTGCGCACAGCAGTGCAAAGTTGACCGAGACGAGAAACAGTAAAATTATGGATGTTTTCAGAATCTCCATTTTTGTGTCTATGACATTGCTTCCTCTGCTGAGTGTTTGAAGTCTCCGGCAGGTTCTGTTGGCCATTAGGAAAAAGCTGACACATAAAGCATTCAATAGTCAAGTCAAAAGAATTGCTAAGCATGACGTAAGAAGATGCTGAGAGATTTCGATAATTCCCCAGAAATGTAATAGTCTGACACCCGTATGTATCTCACAAAACCAAGAAAGGTTCCTTAGTCGATACTGACTCGTTAACATAAAATACAAAAAGATATCCTTTAGACAGCTCAGTACCGTCACTGTTCCCAAAACAGCAGAATCAATTTTCTTAGTGCAATATTTACGTTTCAGTTTCTGCAACAAATGGCCATAAATCGATCAAAGGTGAAGGCACAATTGAACCAGACAGAATAATCCATGACTGCATCGACAAAATGACATAGATGTTTCACACAGGGAGGAATTTCACGAAGTGAAATCTTTCACATAAACAATGGGAATGTGCCTCAGTGTCAATGAAAAATGTTGATCAGCAGATCCGCCACTGCCATCTCCACCAGATAGTGAGTTACACATTTAGAGAGACTGCACTTTGATCGAGAGAGGATTCCAGTCGCCAGTACGTTTAATGTGAGAAAGGGCAATAAGACATTCAAAAAATGGATCAGTTGAATATAACACATCCAATTTGAAAGTATTTGGAGGAAAATATCCTCAGAATTAAAGGGCACACATTTCAGACTGAGGTGAGGACAGATTAGTGTTCTTAGAGTCTTGTATCGTTGAAATCCCTTGCCACAGAGCGCTGTGGCAGCAAGAGTCCTCATTTTTGAAGGAGGCTCAAAATGTTAACCCTCTTCTTCGCTCCAAAGAAACGACTCTCAAAAAGAGCCACATGGAAATCAAAAAATGACGACACAAGGTAAATAGGGAAGATGTTCCCGATGACTGGTGGAATAAAAAACTGTTTAAGTGGGGAGTGGGATGGTGG
>NW_025122622.1:0-1065 GCF_004010195.1 Chiloscyllium plagiosum | reverse complement strand
GTTATTAATTTAAATCTGAGAGAGATGCATCTTCTTAACCAAAGCTAATAAAGCAGGTTATATGGAGTCAGGCCACACATCAGCCCTGATCTCAGTGAATAGTGGAATATGCTGGAGGAGCTGTATAGTCAGCTCCTGTTCCTAGGGATGGGGATGAAATGCTGGCCAGCCTGCAATGCCCACCTCCCTCAAGTGAATAAAGAAAAAATGTTCCCTATGTTTTAGGAAGAGACTTCAGTGAATGGGAGGGAAGCAGAACAGAGGGGAATGGGAAGGATTGGTCTGGGCAGAGACGGCTGTGGAAAGTGAAGGAAAGGGGGATGAGGTGAGTTGGGAGAGAAGGAAAGGGCGGGACATGGATTGTGAGGGACAGGGGAGTCTGAGACCTTTGTGGAGACCCAGCACCATCCCCCAGGATGGCTTTCTGACCCTGGGGAGAATCGTTCCTATCTCAAGGTCAGAGACTCTGGGAGGAGCCGAGCACCAACCCCCTGGATCGGAGGGAGCAGCCCTCAGTGAGTGAACTCTGAAAGCTGAAAGTGAAAGCTCTCCGTGTGGGAGGGAGCTGTCACCTTCCATTTTACTCCTTACACATCTGTCGGGAAAAGGCGGAAAATGTTCGATCAGATTGTGGGAAAGTAAGAGGTGAGTCCCAAATCCTCTTTAATTTCAGGAAGGGGTCATTCCCAGTGGGATCGAATGGATATTATTCCCGCTGAAAGATCCCAATCAAATCCAAGGAGTTGAACGGGGAGCCGCTGGGGATTGTCCAGGGAAAAGGTGAGAACTTTCTCCAATGCCTCTGATCAGCTGAACAGAGCCTGGAGCTGGCTCCTGTCAGTATAAGGGAACAGGAGGGAGAGGCAATCTGCAACATTAAAGTCTCAGGGTCAGACACAGAGACTGGAAAGGGAGACGGGACATGAGCCGCTGGGTGTTGTAAAACAAAGAATTGATTCCTTTGAATAATTCCGTGTTTGTATCCCGGGGAACAAACCTTTAAAGCAGGAAGTTAATGTTCAGCATTCCTTTATCGACATGGATTGCAGTTTGCTGCTTTGTTTC
>NW_025122621.1:0-1065 GCF_004010195.1 Chiloscyllium plagiosum | reverse complement strand
GGATTAATCCTAATGTAAAAGAACTTAACCTATACACCCCTCAATTCACTGCTATCCATGTGCATGTCCAGTAGTTGCTTAATTGTCCCTAATGACTCTGCATCCACCACTTGCAACAGCATTCCATGCGTTCGCAACTCTCTGCGTAAAGAACCTACCTCTGACGACCCGTTTAACTTTTCTCCTAATAACTTAAAACTATGACTCCTCGTGCCAGTCAATCCTGCCCTATGGAAAAGTCTCTGGATATTGACTCTATCTATTATTCTCATTACCTTGTATACCTCGATCAGGTCTCCTCTCCTCCTCCTTCTCTCCAGAGACAAAAGTCTGAGCTTCGTCAATCCCTCTTCATAAGGCAAGCCCTCCAGTCCAGGCAGCCCTGATAAACATTCTTTGCACCCTCTCCAAAGCCTCTGCATCTTTCCTTAGTCGGGCAACCTGAACCGGACACAATATTCTAAGTGTGGTCTCACAGGGACTTGTAGAACTGTAGCAAAATCTCTCGGCTCTTAAACTCGATGCCCCTGTTAATGAAAACCAAAACACCATATGCTTTCTAAATAACCCTATCCACTTGGGTGGCATATTTGCGGGAACTATGTACTTGAAAACAAAGATCCCTCTGTTCCTCCACACTGCCAAGAATATGGTTTTTAATCCTGTGTTCAGCGTTCTAGTTCAACCTTTCAAATTGCATCATTTCGAATTTATCCAGGTTTAATTCCATCTGCCATTTTTCAACCCAGATCTGCATCCTGTCTATGTTGTGCTGCAGCCTGTAATATCCCTCGATACTATCAACAGCACCTCTAACCTATGTGCCATCTGCAAATTTACTAACCCACCCCTCAATCTCCTCATCCAAGTCATTTATAATAAACTACAAAAAGCAGAGACCCAAGAACAGAACCCTGTGGGACACCACTCAAGACTGACCTCCAGGCAGAACTTGCCATCTACAACCACTCTCTGCATTCTGTCAGCTAGCCAATTCTGAATCCAAATAGCCAAATCTCCCAAAACCCATAACTCCTGACTTTATGGATGAGCCTACCATGGGGA
>NW_025122620.1:0-1065 GCF_004010195.1 Chiloscyllium plagiosum | reverse complement strand
TTCGCTCAATACATTTCGATTTCACAGGGTTTCGGAGGTAACTTCCAGCAGCAAAAATCCTCAGCTGAGGATCTGGGAAAATTTCACAGAGTATGGTCAGTCGGAGCTAAAGTAAGGAAGTCGTTCGTTTCTGCAGTGTTTCACAATGCTACCTTTCCAGTGAGCAGTCGAACAGACTAAATGATTGTGCCACAGACTGCGATGGCAAACTCCGCTAATAAGTAATCCTTTAAAGCTGGTGGAAGCAACACGACGTTATTGCGGTACACCGTGGAAAAAGATACTTCAGTGGACCTCGTCCATGCTCACCACATAGCCAAAATTAAACAAGTCCCGTTCCCCAGCATTTGGCCCCAATCCCTCTAAACGCATCCTATCCAGAAACTCACCCGATTACCTTTGCAATTTTCTGAGTGTAATAGCCTCCTCCACTTCCTCTGGTAGATCATTCCAAACACGCACAACCTTCTTTGTGGGAAATGTGCCTCAGGTCTTTTGTCACTTTCAGCCCACTCACCTTAAAGCTATGCTGTCGAGTTTTCAACTCACACCAACTTGGGTAAAACACGTAAATACTCAGTTTACCACTTCTTGCAGAAGGTCATGTCGCAACTGTGACGCTGCAGGGCACGTCGTCCCAGCCTATTCTACCTCGCCCTACGGTACAAACATCGACGACATCTTTGTCTATATATTGTCATCAATTTAACGTGTCTTTTTTGTATGTTTTCAAGATGTCAATTGCGCTGGACAGCAACGAGATATTGGAAACAGAAAGGTGAAACGTGGAACGGATTCAGCTTTCAGTGCTAGACACCACTGAGCCCCAGCAGAGATGCCTGCGGCTTGTTTCTGTAGTGTAGTGGTCATCACGTTCGCCTAACACGCGAAAGGTCCCCAGTTCAAAACTGGGCAGAAACTGCTTTGTTCAGCCTTTCACATGGACAAAAGCTGAGCTTTCTTGCTTGCTTTCCCATCTGCAAACCTGCCTTAGAATTTGCTTGAACAAATCTGCTCTCGAAGTGAAATGTCATGCAATTCCATTTAATTAAAGTGCAAAGCGTT
>NW_025122619.1:0-1065 GCF_004010195.1 Chiloscyllium plagiosum | reverse complement strand
CATGGCCAATTCACCTAGCCTGCACTTTTTTTTTTGGACTGTGGGAGGAAGCCAGAGCATCCAGTGGAAACCCATGCAGACCCTGGGAGAATGTGCAAACTCCACTGAGGCGAGAATTGAACCTGAGTCTCTGGCGCTGTGAGGCAGCAGTGCTAACCACTGTGCCACCCTTAGGAATTCATGGGATTCCAAAACGTTTGGATTCCAATGGTTTTATAAACCTGCAAAAAGAGCAGGATTTTAAAAAACATAATAGGTCATACTGACATATTGTAACTTGATGAACTAGGTTTAAATCTTTTGTTGGTTTCTCAATAGCCTAGTAGTGTCCAGAATTAGTTGGACTTGTAATTCCATGGAGGGAATTTACAACCATAACTCTGTTGTGCAGTGTTAATTTTTATATTGGTTGTAAGCTTGTAATATTTTGATTAAAATATTTTCATATTTACTTTGTCTCCAGTATTTAGTTTTGTGCTAATTATTCTGTTCCAGTACATGTGTAACAATTCCAAACTGCAACATCTGAGAGGCAGGCTACTTGGGGAATTTTTTTTAGTCTGGTGTTCTGCTGCTTTAGTTTATTAAAATGAAGTGTCTTTAATTTGTAAATCATTGTTTATAACTAGACTTAATGTTGTTGTGTATTTTCAGCATGTCCATGCTTTTATATAATCTGCTGAAGATGATTCATTGCATATTGCTGTGGAATATACAGTGGTAAAGTTCATTTCACTACATGGGCAGAGGCTAATCTGTAATTGTTTAAATCTACATGTTATGTTAAATAATTAAGACACCAATGCATTTTCTTGGATGTGCCTATTATTAGGTTTATTTCCCAGCAAATTTACAACATAAACTAAAATTAGACATGGTCCTCAAGGTAAAGCCAAAACCAGAATGTCATTGGACCTAAAAGAAAGTAAGTGTTAACGTTGTCATCAGTCATGGTACATAACCTGATTTTTAGACTTAAACTGGTATCCTTTTTTCCCTTGTTTGCATTTACTAATATACTAAATGGGTGTAATACATGCATGCAACACTAATTGTGTGCCACAT
>NW_025122618.1:0-1065 GCF_004010195.1 Chiloscyllium plagiosum | reverse complement strand
CACTGTGCCACCGTGCCGCCCACAGTTGTTGGATTTGGGAGTAGAGGAGGACAGGGAGGAGGGGTGTGGGAGTGGGGTCTGGGCGGATGGGGCAGGAGACAGAGGAGCGTTAATCCTTCTCTTTTCTGTCTCCTTACAAGACACAAACAATGCTTGGTATAAAGAGACATGACGATCTGAGTTCATGGAACACAGCGTGTGTCCTATTGATTTCTCCATTAGTACCAATGAGTGTTTACATAGATTTCATCTGAGTCCAATTGGAGCTGATTATTTTTTGTTTAGTTATTCCTTTTCCAGTGCAGTGGTGCGTTCTATGACAATGCTGTCAAACCCACTGCTACCTCATGGGATAGACGTTTGTTGGATTATACCCACTTCCTAGGACGAGTGTCTCTAGATGTTAGCTTCAAAATGTCCAGAGTGAAAACCACTCACTGTCACACAGTCACATGCCTCCCATGTCTGACCACATTTCGATTTGAAAATCTCATCATTGTTTTCCGTGCCCTTGCCCCTGTCCCTATCTCTGCAACCTTCTAGAAAGCTACAGGATCTCTGTATTCCATCAATAACACCTCTTCTGTACTCCTGGAGCTGTAGGTAGACCTATAATGCATAGGGAGAGAGTTCCAGGATTTTGACCCAGCAACAATGAGGGAACGGGTATATATTTCCAAGTCAGGATTGGGAGGGGCTTGGAGGGGAACTTGTAGGGGGTGGTGTTCCCATGTATCTGCTGCCCTTGTCCTTCTAGATGGAAGTGGGCATGGGTTTGGAAGGTGTTGTCTCAGGAGCCATGGTGAATTTCTGCAGTGTATCTTATAGATAGTACACTGAGTGTCGTTGCTGGAGAGAGGAGATGTTTGTGGATGTGCTGCCAATCAAGCAGGGGCTGCTTTGTCCTGGATGGTGACAAGCTTCTTGAGTATTGTTGGAGCTGCCCCCACCCAGGGCAAGTGGGGTGTATTCCATCACACTCCTGACTTGTGCCTTGTAGATGGTGGACAGGCTTTGGGGAGTCAGGAGGGGAGTTACTTACCCCAGCATTCCTATTTTGCAGCT
>NW_025122617.1:0-1065 GCF_004010195.1 Chiloscyllium plagiosum | reverse complement strand
TTAATCAGTGCAAAAATTTTACCAAATAATGAATAAATGCAAGTTCATCGCATTTCAAATCGCAATTCAGCTGTTACGCAGCCTGACCGCTTTGTAAGCAACTGATGGCTGTGCAAGACTATCCGCCATTATTAGAAGATGCAAGGGCACGCTTGCCTTTCTTTTCAATGAGATCATTCTAAGTAATGCATGCATAATTTAATAAAGCATACAAAACATACAATGTATAAAATTGAATGTGTGTGTGTATATATATATATACACACACACACATATATAACCGAAATCATTGCAAAGTGGCAAATACCAAGGATAAATAATTATTTTCCCTTTTAGTTTGGGAAACTGAATTCGAGCGAGACATACTCTGCCCCAAATCTGCTCATGCTGGACACAGAGGGGGCAAGATTGAACTGAGGCATTAGCTTTATTCAACTCTGCTCTTGCTTTTGCATCTGGTTATCCACACTCCAACCAGGATTCACCGAAATTCATCTCTCTTGCTGTGTCTACCTTCTTTCTTTTCACTCTTCAGAGACCTCCCGTCTATTTCCTACCGTTCTTGCCATCAACCTTCTTCTTCTTTCATTTTCGACCCTTCCAAATTCATTACCTTTCTCTTCAACCAAAATTAAATCTCCAAACTGATCTACATCACTCGGAATTCTCTCATTGCCCTCATACTACCTCTCTCTTTATTTTGTCTTCTTTCTTTCCCTGCTTTCCTTTCTCTCCATGACACTTTCTGTCCATTTCTATCCTTGCCTCATTTCCTCAATCTGCAATCTCCTCCTGTTAATGTTTCTCCTTCCGATTCTTCCATCACCAGCTTTCCCTTTTTCCTCTCTTATTTTTCTCTCTCACTTTCGATGTCTCACTCCATCTCCAGAATTGTCCCTTTCTCTCCCTTGAGCTCCCACTATCCATCTGTTATTATCAATAAGAATGGTGGGCCAGGAGTGCTGCTCTCCTGTCTTTATTTTTCATTCTCATAGGTCCCAACTCCTCTATGGGAAGGGTAGATATTAATAACCATTCGAATCTCTCACTGAATCAGAAATGTAT
>NW_025122616.1:0-1065 GCF_004010195.1 Chiloscyllium plagiosum | reverse complement strand
GAATTGCTGTGCTCTTCCAGCACCACTGATCCACACATCATACTGCCACCAGGGACACACTCTGCAATACACCAGCCCACATCATACTGCTGCCAGGGACACACTCTGTACTTCATCAGCCGACACCACACTGCCGCCAGGGACACACTCTGTGCTTCATCAGCCCACACCATACTGCCACCAGGGACACACTTTGTACTACACCAGTCCACATCATACTGCCGCCAGGGACACACTATGTACTACACCAGCCCACACCATACTGCCGCCAGGGACCCACTCTGTACTACACCAGGCCGCACCATACTGCCGCCAGGGACCCACTCTGTACTACACCAGGCCGCACCATATTGCCGCCAGGGACACACTATGTACTACACCAGCCCACACCATACTGCCGCCAGGGTCCAACTCTGTATTACACCAGTGCACACCATACTGCTGACAGTGACCCATTCTGTACTACACCAGCTCACTCCAAGCTGCCTGAGGGACTCACTGTGTATTACACCTGCCCACACCATACTGCAAACAGGGATTCACACTGTACTACACCAGCCCACACCATACAGCCACCAGGGACACACTCTGTACTGCAGCAGCCCACATCATACTGCCTCCAGGGACAGACTCTGTCCTTCACCAGCCCACACCATGCTGCCTTCAGGGACTCACTCTGTACTACACTAGCCCACACCATATTGCCACCAGGGACACACTCTGTACTACTCCAGCCCACACCATACTGCTGCCAGGGACACACTCTGTACCACACCAGCCCACACAATACCTCCGCTAGGGACACACTATGTACTACACCAACCCATACCATACAGCCGCCAGGGACTCACTCTGTACTTCACCAATTCGCACCATGCTGCTGCCAGGGACTCGCTCTGGACTACACCAGTCCACATCATACTGCCGCCAGGGACACACTCAGTACTGCACTAACGCACAACCTATTGCCGCCAGAGACTCACTCTGTACTACACCAGCCCACACCATACCTCCGCTAGGGACACACTGTGCACTACACCAGCCCACACGATTCTGCTGCCAGGG
>NW_025122615.1:0-1065 GCF_004010195.1 Chiloscyllium plagiosum | reverse complement strand
CCTTCCTAAAGCATTTGTATCCTGGAACATTAAGTTGCCTGTCCTGTCCAGCCCTGAGCACATTTCTGTAATTGCTATTATATCCCAGTCCCATGTCCCTAACCATGCCCTGAGTTCATCTGCCTTCCCTGTTAGGTATCTTGCATTGAAATAAATGCAGTTTAATTTATCAGTCCTACCTTGTTCTCTGCTTTGATCCTGCCTGTCCTGTTTGACTCACTTCTTTTCTTAACTGTACCAGCCTCAGATTGATCTCTTTCCTCAGTATCTCCCTGGGTCCCAACCCCTCACCTTACTAAATTAAATCCTCCTGAGCAGCACTAGTAAATCTCTAGATGTAGGTTTGCTTGCAAAGCTGGAAGGTGCATTTTCAGATGTTTCGTCACCATACTAGGTAACATCTTCAGTGAGCCTCCGAACGAAGCACTGGTGATGTAGTCCACTTTCTATTTATATGTTTGAGTTTCCTAGGGTTGGTGATGATGTCATTTCCTGTGGTGACATCATTTCCTACAGTGACGCCATTTCCTATTCTTTTTCTCATGGGGTGGTAAATGGGATCCGAGTCAATGTATCTGTTGATAGAGTTCCAGTTGGAATACCATGCTTGGAGCTACAAATGCATAGTTGAGCTACAAATCTTCTCAACACTGTCTAGCAAATCTCCCTGCCAGTATTTTAGTCTCCTTCCAATTCAGGTGCAATCCATCCTTACTATGCACGTCACTTCTACCCCAAAAATGTGAATTGTTCTCTCATACACCAGCTCTTCAGTCATACATTCATCTGCTCTATCCTCCTATTCCTACCCTCGCTAGCTCATAACACCGGGAGCAATCCAGATATTACTGCCCTCAAGGACCTCCTTTTTAAATTCCTACCTAACTTTCCATATTTTCCCTTCAAAATCTCATCCTTTTCCCTTCCTATGTCATTGGCACCAATGTGTACAATGACCTCCTGCTGGGCCCTCTTCCCCTTGAGAACATTCTGCATCCTCTCTGAGACATCTTTGATCCTGGCACCAGGGAAGCAACACACCATTCTGTTTTTCACTGCTGGCCA
>NW_025122614.1:0-1065 GCF_004010195.1 Chiloscyllium plagiosum | reverse complement strand
ATTGTTTCTACAAAGTCTGTTCTGTATCTTCAAGGCATAAGTGATGGAATACTCTCCACTTGCCTGGATGATTGCAGGTCCAACAATGCTCAAACCATGACACCATCCAGATAAACTATTTTACTTCATTAGCACTCATCTGCCACCTCAATGCTCAGTACCATCTGCAAGTTCTCTGCCAAGCCACACATGAACCAACCTTGAAACTATATTTCTGTACCCTCACTGTTAGTGTGGCAAAATTTTGGAACTCCTTTCCCTACAACACTGTAGGTGTCTCCACATAGCACAGGCTATCCCACTTGAAAAAGATAGCTTACCACCTGCACAAGAGCATTTAGGGATTGGCAATAAATGCTGACTTATCCAGCAATGCCCACATTTCATGAATAGATTTTTTAAAAAATGATAAAGTTACCAATGGAATATGATGGTTTAAGTCCTAAATGACATGTTTTAATCATGAAGTTTAGATGTACATATGTGCCTATAACAGTAGGAGGGGTGAACTGGCTTGTAATAACTTTAAGTGAGCATTACCCAAAACCTCCCATCCATCATTTGCCAGTTAGCTGCTAAATTTCTTTGTCTATATTTACTACTAGCAGTAGCAGTGGTGGACTCTCCCTCATTATGGGCATTTAAGCGGGCATTGGATAGGCATATGGAGGATAGTGGGCTAGTGTAGGTTAGGTGGGCTTGGACCGGCGCAACATCGAGGGCCGAAGGGCCTGTACTGCGCTGTATTCTTCTATGTTCTATGTTCTATAAAACTAGGACAACAGATAGATACAAGTCAATGGATGAAAATCCCTGTTATTTTCAAAATGAGGTAGCTAAGGTATCTATTAACCAATTAATTAATCTTGAAAAACTGGGAAATATATAAAATAGTCGGAAAAAGAGGTTTGCATATGTATAGCACTTCTCATAACACCTTTCCGATAGGAAGGAGACCAGAACTGCACACAATATTCCAACAGTGGCCTAACCAATGTACTGTACAGCCGCAACATGACCTCCCAACTCCTGTACTCAAGACTCTGACCAAGAAAAGAAAGCCTT
>NW_025122613.1:0-1065 GCF_004010195.1 Chiloscyllium plagiosum | reverse complement strand
TGTATCCTTCCACCTTCTGTATCACACTGTATCTGTGTATCCTTCCACCTTCTGTATCTCACTGCATTAGTGTATCCTTCCACCTTCCACCTTCTGTATCTCACTGTATTAGTGTATCCTTCCACCTTCCACCGTCTGTGTCTCACTGTATTAGCATATGCTTCCACCTTCTAGCGTCTGTATCACACTGTATTAGTGTATCCTTCAACCTTCCACCTTCGGTATCTCACTGTATTCGCGTATCCTTCCACCTTCCACCTTCTGTATCTCACTGCATTAGTATATCCTTCAAACTCCAACGTCTGTATCACGCTGTCTTAGTTTATCCTTCCACCTTCGATCTGTATCTCAATGTATTAGCGTATCCTTCCACTTTCCACCTTCTGTATCTCACTGTATTAGCGTATACTTCCACCTTCTGTATCTCACTGTTTTAGCGTATCCCTCCACCTTCCACCTTCTGTATCTCACTGTAATAGTGTATCCTTCTACCTTCCACCTTCTGTATCTCAATGTATTAGCGTATCCTTCAACTTTCCACCTTCTGTATCTCACTGTATTAGCGTATACTTCCACGTTCTGTATCTCACTGTATTAGCGTATACTTCCACCTTCTGTATCTCACTGTTTTAGCGTATCCCTCCACCTTCCACCTTCTAGATCTCACTGTAATAGTGTATCCTTCTACCTTCCACCTTCTGTATCTCAATGTATTAGCGTATCCTTCCACTTTCCACCTTCTGTATTTCACTATTAGAGTATCCTTCCACCTTCCACCTTCTGTATCTCACTGCATAAGTGTATCCTTCCGCCTTCTGTATCTCACTGTTTTAGCGTCTCCTTCCACCTTCCACTTTCTGTATCTCACTGTATTAGTATATCCTTCCGCCTTCTGTCTCTCACTGTATTGGTGTATACTTCCACCTTCCACCGTCAGTATCACACTGTATTAGGTGGAAGTGTATCCTTCCACCTTCTGTATCTCACTGTAATAGTGTATGCTTCCACCTTCCACCTTCTGTATTTCACGGTATTAGTGTATCCTTCCACCTTCTGTATCTCACT
>NW_025122612.1:0-1065 GCF_004010195.1 Chiloscyllium plagiosum | reverse complement strand
CAATCGTAACCCTCAATAATCATCAAATGTTGCAGTTCCCAGCATTCCTCGTCATTTTCAGCCTGACTTTCGACCCTCAACACTGTATACTCTTCGCCACCCCCCACCAATCTTTAATGCATCAACGAGCGAATCCCTCAAACCCAGCTTCCAACTGACGTGTCTCTCTCGCCCCGCATCATATGTGAACTGAAGACTTCATGCACACATTGTATATAAACCTGCTCTCTGTATCTCTGAAAATACGAGAAAGCAGAACCAGTGAGCTACAAATGTGCATGACCAAACCTTCCACCACAGTCTTGTACAATGATAATAAACTCTGATTAAAAATATGCTCTGGAGAATGATTGATTAAGAGATCTCTGCCTGAAATGAAGAGCTCCTTCAAGACATACGAATTAAAGACTAGGATGATTGCCATTTCACTCAAGTTTTGGTTTAACTTATTGTTGCTGAAAAATGTGTTGCTGGAAAAGCTCAGCAGGCCAGGCAGCATCCAAGGAGAAGGAGAATCTCCTGCTCCTTGGACGCTGCTCTGACCTGCTGCGCTTTTCCAGCAACACATTTTTCAGCTCTGATCTACAGCATCTGCAGCCCTCACTTTCTCCTAGTTGGTTTTAACAGATTCTTCTTTGGAATTAAAAGCACAATTTCGAAATTTGAGGATAGTTTCGAAGTCGTCAACAGTAAATTATGGGAACTGTTTAAATAAAATGCGCAAAATGGACAAACAATTGTCAGTTAAGTTCAATACACATAATTTTGTGACTGTATTTTTTAAAAAACGGCATGGAGATACAGCCCTTTTCAGTTCTGAAAATGTCAAACCAGACTCAAAACATTAACTCTGTTTCTCACTCCATAGATTCTGTAGACTTTTTGAGTTTCTCCAGAATGTATTTGGGGCTGTCCTGCATCCCTCAGTCCAACTACATTCTACTCTCCATTTAATAACATTCTGCTTTCCTGCCTACTTAACGAAATGGAGAATCGACCACTTTGCCATATTTTATTCCATCTGCCAAATACCTGCCTGCCGCGAAATTCTCTCCGTTACTTTGC
>NW_025122611.1:0-1065 GCF_004010195.1 Chiloscyllium plagiosum | reverse complement strand
GGTAGGTCCACTTGTGGCATCTAAGGGACTTTTGGATAGGCATATTAATATGAACGGAATGGAGTAATACGGCGCACAGACAGGCAAAAGAGATTAGTTTCATTTGACGTCATGTTCAGTACATGATCGTTTTCTGAAGCTCCTTTCCTTTGTGTTTATTTGTATATACCATGTTGGGGAGTGGGGAATGTGGGGGGTTGAAAGGTCAAGGACACAATTAGAAGAGACAATTGCAATCTGTGAACATCCCTGCAGATAAGATTTGGGAAAATCAAAAATGCTTTACAAGAATAAAAAAGGTAAAAATACATTCATGAGGGAAATATTAAGGTCGATGAGGGACTAAGGGCTACTCTGTGGGTGAAAATCAACGACATTGGACGACTGTGAATTGCATACTTCACACATGTCTTCCCTCCAGACAAGGAAGATTTAAGTGCAAACCGTTACCACGTTACGTGTGAAGTTCTTGAGAAGATTCAGAAAAAAATCACTGAGTTTTAGATGGTTATGGTGGATTTAAAATTGAACAAATATCCCCATTTCAACACGAGTTGTATCCTAGACTATTGCAGGAGATAACGAGTAAAACGCTGTACTGCTAACACAATTTTGGACTTATCTCTGATAACAGGAGAGGTTCCAGAGGTTTGGAGGACTGCCAGCAATTTTCCAATTTGCAAGAATTTGTTCGACTTTGACCAGAGAATTTCACACTAGTTAGTGGAACCAAGGAATTCTGATTCTATTGGAGAAAATAGTGAAGGATAAGTTTAAGGTCTGTTCAAATTCTTAGCGTCATTGCATCCTTACAATGCACAGGCAGGCCATTCAGCCCACGCTGAAACACCGAAGAGTTTCTCCCGCCAACCTATCCCTGTGAACCTGCATTTTCCATGTCTAATCCAGCTATCCTGCACAAGTTGGCATGGCCAATCCATCTAATCTTCACATTGTTGGACTTCGATGGACGGTGTTGATCAGGGATATCAGCATGGACATGACAGACGGAGAAAGTGAGGACTGCAGATACTGGAGATCAGAGTTTAAAAATGTGGTGCTGGA
>NW_025122610.1:0-1065 GCF_004010195.1 Chiloscyllium plagiosum | reverse complement strand
AAGTGGCCTAATCAATGTCCGGTACAGCCGCAAGGTGACCTCCCAACATCTGTATTGAAATGCACTGACCTATTAAAGCAAATATACCAAACACCTTCTTTGCTACCCTGTCTACCTGCGACTCCACTATGAACCAGCACTCCATGGTATGTTTATTCAACAACACTCCCCATCAAACGTGTAGATCCTGCCCTGATCTGCCTTTCCAAAATCTATATTTCAAAATGGGGTCGAGAAACGTATAAGCCGTGATTGAATGGTGGAGCAGATCTGATGGACTAAATGGCTTAATTTCTGCGCCTATGTCGTATGGTCTCTTGCTGTCCTCGACACACTGAGAGAATTGGAAGCAGGAATAGGTCATTTGTCTTTCCAGCTTTCGCCAGTATTGAACACTTCATAACTGGATATAAATATACCTGCATCTAGATGGATAGCTCGGACTTTTTTCACTGGAGCATCAGAGTTTGAGAGGTGACCTTAGAGAGGATTATAAAATCATGAGAGGTATAGATGATGTGAACGGCAGGTATTCTTTCCCTCGTGTGGGTGGTTCAAGATGAGGGAGCAAATTTTGAAGGTGAAGAAAGAAATATTTTAAAAAGACATGAGGGGCAATTTTTTTTCATAAGATAAAGTGTAGTTCGTTTGAGGAATCAATGTCCAGAGGAGTTGCTGGATGCAGGTACAGTTACAATGTTTAAAAGACATTTGGATAAGTACATGAATAGGAAAGGTTCGGAGGGGTATAGGCCAATCATTGGCAGGTGGGACCAGTTTAGTTTCAGAACACCGCCAGCATGGACTAGTTCAACTGAATGGTCTGTTTCTGTGCTGTATGACTCTGTAACTGTTCTGTACTGGTCTTAAAACCATTTTCTTGCCTTCTCCCATAACTTCTTTGTTCTTCAAAGTCACATGAACTCATTCTTGAATACATTCACTAACCGACCTAACTGCAGGAAGATATCCCCACTTCTGAACTCAATTCCTCTTGCTGATATACCACTTCCTTTGCTCATTGCTTGCTGCACTTTCTGACAACTGGCAGTGACTGATGTAGAA
>NW_025122609.1:0-1065 GCF_004010195.1 Chiloscyllium plagiosum | reverse complement strand
AACAGAATTGGAAATTAGAATGATGCAGTGATGACTACACATGTCAAATGGCACTGAGTCCGACAGAAATCTGGAACACCCCAGTCTCCATCGTCTATCTGGAGTGGAGAATTCTGTTTGCTCAGTGTGAGAGGTAATTTCGGTTTAAACTTTAAGATGTGCCTGGACCACAGACTGATCTATAATAAAAGACAAAACCTTTGTTTCTTTTCTAACAACCATTTTATATACTCAAAAGTAGAGTAGTTTAAATTGTGCAGAATGCTGACAATTTGTGAGACTGATCTATAATAAAAGACAAAACCTTTGTTTCTTTCCTAACAACCATTTTATATACTCAAAAGTAGAGTAGTTTAAATTGTGCAGAATGCTGACAATTTGTGAGCGATAGTAAAAGCAAGCAGGCTCTTGATTAATGAAGCCATTCACACAGCGGAGAAGGATGAGTCCTTGGCTGATAAGACTCCAAGATGGGAGTACGACTTGAGACATCTGTTTCAGATTAAAGCTTTTGACTGATAAGACTACAGGGTGAGAAAAACAACAAACTTTGGAGACTCTGGAGCCTTTTGTTGCATACTTTGTGATAAAAATAATGATGTTTTTAAGAATGTGAACCTCATGGCTTGTTGGAGCCAAGGAGAGGAGGGACTTGTCCTATAAATAATGGAGACATTGTAAGCCTCAGCGCGCCTTTTCTTTAAGGGTGCCCGACTCTGCAGACTTGACTTGTTAATAAAACTTTGTTTTCCTGAATTTGTCTAGAGCGATTATTGAGAAGCGATTTTCGTTTCTAACAACTTGGGGGCTCGTCATCCGGTATCAACACTCCGGCCGCAAGGGGAGTTGAGGAAGGATATCGGAGAAGGTGCACCCTGCTGAGGTCAGCAGTCCCTGATTCCTTGCTTGTCGCCCCGCGCGGCTTGAGCGAGTGATATCCGGGAGGCTCAGGAAAACAAAGGAGGGGTGTACCCGAGGCAGTGGGGACGGTTAACGATCGAGTAATTTCGGTGCACCGAACCCAGGTAAGACAAAACTTGCAGGGACCGTGTTTCCGGAGGACTG
>NW_025122608.1:0-1065 GCF_004010195.1 Chiloscyllium plagiosum | reverse complement strand
ACTGCACATGTTAATTCAAAATCTGGAGCTTTACTCTCTCATTCATTGAAAAAAACTGCATGCATTAAGTCATTGACTTAAAATTAAATCATTCATTCAATGAAACCTTACTGCAACTATTTATTAAATGACTAGACCTTCTCTCATTCATTCAATTAATCAATGAAACAAACTGCATCATTCAGACATTTATTCAAACTTCAGTCATTGATTCAAACATTAAAACATTATTCATTGATTCAATAAACAAACTGAACTCATTTCTTTAGTGAATCCAACTGCATTCATTCGTACAGTCAAACAAGCTGCATTCGTTCATTCAATGAAACAGAGTGCACGTGGTAATTCAATGAGTTGAGCCTCTTTCCTTCAGTCAATGTCTGGGGCTGAACGCTTTCTTTCAATGAAACAAACGGCATTCATTCAATCATTGAATTAAACTTCAATCATTAATTCAATGAATCAGATGTTAATTGTTGATTCTCTGAATCAAACGTAACCCATTTCTTAGTGCGTCCAACTGCATTAATTCAAACAATGAAACAAACTGCATGTCTTCGTTCAATGAAACAGAGTGCAAGTGCTAATCCAATGCTTATAGCATTTCCCATTCATTCTGTGAAACAATCTGAAAAGATTAATTCAATGAAACAGACTCCACGTGTTAATTCAATGACTAGAGCTTCTCTCATTTATTCAAATTCGAGCTTCACGCTTTCCTTCATTGAAACAAACTGCATGTACACAGTCATTGAATCAAAATTCTATCATTCATGCAATGAAATAAACTGCACGTATTCATTCAACGAAACCTTACTGCACGCGTTTATTCAATGAGTAGAGCTCCTCTCATTCAGTCAATGTCTTGAGTTTTAATTCAGTGAAACAAACTGCATTCATTCAAACATTGTGTTAAACTTCAATCATTGAATTAACTTCAATCATTGAATTAAACTTCAATCATTAATTCAATGAAGCAAATGTTGATCGTTGATTCTCTGAAACAATGCAGTTTTCTACATCCAACTGCTTTGATTCATGCAATGTAACAAACGGCATGCGTTC
>NW_025122607.1:0-1065 GCF_004010195.1 Chiloscyllium plagiosum | reverse complement strand
TCACTGAGTCAGGTTCAATCCCTGTCACTGACTCAGATTCAAACCCAGTGACTGACTGAGGGTCAATCGCTGTCACTGATTGATGTTCAATTCCTGTCAATGACTGAGGGTGAATCCCTGTCACTGACTGAATGTCAATCCCTGTCACTGTCTCAGGGTCAATTCCGATGACTGACTGAGGCTCAATCCCTGTCACTGACTGAGGTACAATCCCTGTCACTGACTGAGATTCAATCCCTGCCACTGATTCAGATTCAATCTCTGTCACTGATCGAGATTCAATCCCTGTCACTGATTGAGATTCAATCCCTGTCACTGATCGAGATTCAATCCCTGTCACTGACTGAGGGTCAAACCCTGTCACTGACTGATGTTCAATTTCTGTCACTGACTGAGGTTGAATCACTGTCCCTGTCTGAGATTCAATTCCTGTCACTGACTGAGATTCAATCCCTGTCACTGAATGAAATTCAATCCATGTTACTGATTGAGGGTCAATCCCTGTAACTGACTGAGATTCAATCCCTGTCAATAACTGAGATTCAATCCCAGTCACTGACTGAGATTCAATCCCTGTCACTGACTGAGGCTCAATCCCTGTCACTGACTGAGAATCAAAAGCTGTCACGGACTGAGGCTCAATCCCTGTCATTGATTATGCTCAAACCCTGTCACTGACTGAGATTCAAACCTCTCACTGACTGAGGTTCAATCCCTGTCACAGACTGAGATTCAATCCCTCACACTAACTGAGGTTCAATCTTTGTCACAAACTGAGGTTCAATCCTTGTCACTGACTGCGGCTCACTCCCTGTCACTGACTGAGGCTCAAACCCTGTCACTGACTGAGATTCAATTCCTGTCACTGACTGGGATTCACTCCCTGTCACAGACTGAGATTCAATCCCTGTCACAGAATGAGATTCAATCCCTGTCACTGACTGAGGTTCAATCCCTGTCACAGACTGAGATTCAGTCACAGTCAATGACTGAGGTTCAATCCCTGTCACAGGCAAAGGTTAATCCCTGTCACTGACTGAGCCTCAATCCCTGTCACAGACAAAG
>NW_025122606.1:0-1065 GCF_004010195.1 Chiloscyllium plagiosum | reverse complement strand
GACTTGTACTCCAGAAATTCCCGCTTCCCTAGAAAAGCTGTTCCAGTATGGTTAAAAACCGACAATGGGGAAAACTGCTCAAGTATGTTCTGTACATGAATCGCAGGACAAAGTCAACACATCCAAACACCGCCTCATACGTGTACTCTCCATCATCAGTAAAGTGATGGAAGGGCTCATCAACAGTGTTATCAAACAGCACCTGCTCAACTATAACCTACTCAGTGACGCCCATTTTGTGTTCCACCAGGGTCACTCAGCTCCTGACTTCATCACAGCCTTGGTTCAAACATAGAAAAAGGAACTAAATTCCAGCCCTTGACATCAAGGCTGCATTCTGACAAATATGACATCAAGGACCCCAAACAAAAAGGGTATCACGGGCCAACACTCCATTATGTGAGTTATACCTGACAGATAGGAAGATGGTCATTGTTGTTGGAGGTCAGTCATCTCAGCTCCAGAACATCTCTGCTGTAGTCCCTTAGGATAATGTTCTAGGTCCAAACGTCTTCAGCAGCTTCAACATTGACCTTCCTTCCATCATAAGGTCGGAAGTGGGGATTATCAAGGCTTGGGCTGACAAGTGGCAAGTACCACTCGTGCCACACAAATCCAGACAATGACCATCACCAATAAGAAACAATATAATCACTTCTTATTCAGCAGCATTATGGTAACTAAGTTTCCCCACTATCAAAATCCTGGGGGGTATCATTGACCATAAACTCAACTGGACTCGCCACAGATAAGTGCAGATCAGAGGCTAGGAATACTGCAAATATCTCACCTCCTGACTTCCCAAAGCCGGTCCAACATTTACACGGCACAAGTCAGGAATCAGATGGAATAATCCTCACTTGCCTGACTGAGTGCAGCCCCAACAACACTAAAGAAGCTTGACACCATCCAGGACAAAGCAGCCCATTTGATTTGCACCACATCCACAAGCATTCACTCCCTTTCACCACGATCGCTCAGGAACAGCAGTGTGTACTATCTACTAAACACATTGCAGAAATTCCACAAAGATCCTCAGAGAGCTCCTTCCAATTTCACGAACAC
>NW_025122605.1:0-1065 GCF_004010195.1 Chiloscyllium plagiosum | reverse complement strand
TCCCGACTACTTTGGGTTTCCACTTCGAAATTGTAGCCGCTTGAAACGAATTTCTGGAGTATGCACTTCACTCTTTGGGATCAGCTTCACTGCCCATCCATAATTACTCCAGATCTTGCGATAGTAAGTTACTTTACAGAATCGTGGAAGTGCTCAGCACAGAGATGCATCCATGATGTCGCTAGGGAGGGAGTTCCGAGAATTAAAACAAACGACATTGAAGGAACAGTGAGATAGTTTCAGCTGAGAAAGGCGAGATTCTTAGAGGCGATTTGCGGTGACAGGTCTCTCGTGTATCTGCCGCAATTATCCTTCAAGTTGGATGCAATCAATAACTGGATTGATTCTGGCAGATCCGCGTCTGTGCTCTGTGTGGAAGCAGGAAATAGTTTTCATTCAGATAAACCAAAAGAAGAGAAATAAATCTTTATTTCCTGAGTGCGAATTGGATCCAGGTCTGTGCGATTCAAACTCAGACTCTGAAGCAGGGACTCCACTGATGTTTAGAATAACCCTTGACCTAACCTGTCCAAATGTTTGTGCCTATTTTCATACTCACCACATTTTGAAGCACCAGTCCTTGCCGTGAGTGGTGAAGGAGCTAACTAGTCCCTCGCAGAAAAACAATTGGGGCAAGAGACCAATATATCTGTCCCATAGCGGGTATTGCTTTGCTCCGAACAGACCGGGTTTGCTGTGTGGGACTGAAACTGTGTTTGATCACACACAGACGCGGTGTAACAGCTGCCAGCAGATGTGGAGAAAGTTGGGGCGGATTCAGACCCATTCTGGGAAATATACTGGATCCAGAATTCAGGGAAGCTTAGTGTCACAGAAAGAAGGCTCGAGAATTGGGTTGGGAAAGATATCAGCCATGATCGAATGATCGGGCAGACTGGATGTGCTGAACGCTCTAACTGTCCAACGTTGCCTTCTTGTCCCTGGCCATCCGGAATCTAAGCAAATAGAAACAGAGTTTTTATTTCAGTTCGAAGTCCTCCGGTCATAACTGGGTGAGGTGAATGATGGAACACCTCTGATGTAAGTTTAGAGATGGAAAAATGT
>NW_025122604.1:0-1065 GCF_004010195.1 Chiloscyllium plagiosum | reverse complement strand
GGAGCGCTGGTTCTGGAGGTGGGTAGATAAGTTTGTTGTACTTACAATTTTTGATGTTTGAGATGGAGTCATCCTATCTAACCCTCTGATTATCTTATATGTCTTGATTAAGTCACTTTCAACCTTCTTCTCTCCAAGGAAAACAACCTCAGTTTCCTCAGACTTTCCTCGTAAGACCTTCCATCCATACCAGACAACATCCCAGTAAATCTCCTCTGAACCCTTTCCAAAGCTTTCACATCTTTCCTATAATGCAGTGACCAGAACTACACACAATACTCCAGGTATTGCCTTACCAGTGTCTTGTACAGCTGAAGCATAACCGACAGGTTTAGGCAGTACATTTGGATCGGCTCAGGCTTGGAGGGCTGAAGGGCCTGTTCCTGGGCTGTAAACTTTCTTTGTTCAAGAAAATTTTCTGAATCAGTACGTGAATGTACCCACTTAGAGAAGGAGCAAAACATGACCTACTCTTGGGAAATAAGGCAGGGCAGGTGACTAAGGTGTCAGTAGGGGAGAATTTTGATTTGATTTGACTGATTTATTATCACATCTACCTAAGTTCAGTGAAACGCTTTGTTTACAAGCCATACAGACAGATCATAGTAAGCAAGGACATACAGATCATAGCGTTAAAAATATACTTGGATAGAAACATACAGGTTACATGGCACAGGGCGTACACCAGGCAAGATTAACATTAGCAAGCTCAGCGGTATTTGAAGTTAGAGAGTCCATTCATCCGTCTAATAACAGCAGTGCAGATGCTGTTCCTGATCCGGTTGGTGCCTGTGTTTAAGCTTCTGTATCTTCTGCCTGATGGAAGAGGTTGGAGGAGAGCATTGCTGGGGTGTGATGGGTGTTTGATGATGTTGGAAGCCTTTCCGTGGCAACAAGCCGTGTCAATGGACGGAAGATTGGCTTCTGTTTTCGGGCCAGTGACCATAATCCTGTCAGTTTTAAACCACTGATGGAAAAGAATAAAGTGAATGTAAAAGAATTGGAGGAAGGCCAATTTTGATGACATTGAGAAAGTACTTTTAAAAGTTGATTGGAAGCAGATGT
>NW_025122603.1:0-1065 GCF_004010195.1 Chiloscyllium plagiosum | reverse complement strand
GGGGAAAACTTAAAAGGAAGCTAAGGGACAACGTTTTCACATAGAGTCTGGTGCGTGTATCGAATGGGCAACCAGAGGAAGTTGTGGAGGCTGCTACAATTACAGCTTTTAAAAGGCATCTGGATGGATGTATGAATAGGAAGGGTTTAGAAGGATATGGGCATAGTGCTGGCAATGGGACTATGTTCGGTTAGGATATCTGGTCAGCATGGATGCGTTGGACTGAAGGGTCTGTTTCCATGCTGTACATCTCTATGACTATAGTACAGAAATTGCAGAAGAAACTCGGCAGGTCTGCCAGCATCTGTAGAGATCACAGTTCTGAAGAAAGGTCAATGGATTCCATGCTGCTTTGTTCTTCCTCGTCGGTTTTAGAGTATGATTTGGGTCAGGGTGGTGTAAGTGCGGTTTCACTGATACCAACGTCACTCTGGGATCCCTAAGGATCTTTGCAGTGAATATATCACACACGGAAGAAGAATGAAAAAAAGTTTAAAAGAACCTCTGCCTGTCCTTATCATGCTTCATCACTGGTGGTGAGAAGTACAATATAAATGAAACTCCGTCTTTCTCCAATGTTCTAAAATCCCAGTCCTCTGCTCGCTGATCCTGCTCTGTGGAAACAATTTCTCAATATCTGCTCTACACAAACACTAGTGTCATGAAATCTGCGTTTCATCTTCTTTGTTCTAAAGAGAATAATCTTGGCTTCTGGAATCTCTCCAAAAAACTAAACTCCCTCCTCCCTGGTCATGATGAAATGGGGGGATTGAGACAAGGTTTTAGAAAAATAAATTCGGTTGGTGGTGGAAACATGGAAGCCCAGTCTTCAGCTTTGCGATCTTTCAGTACTCGTTGTGTACCAAGTGGAAGAAAATGGTTTTGAATAATGTGCCAATAGAGAGAGACGAAAGCGATAAACAGTACCGTCCCTGGAGCAGGGAGAAAGAATGAGAAGAACACATCCTTGAAATTCCTTGCTACTTGGAATTCCTGGAGCAATGCGTACAGGTCGGGTCACCACACTGCCACAAGGTTGTGCATGCTATGGAGAGCTTACAGAAA
>NW_025122602.1:0-1065 GCF_004010195.1 Chiloscyllium plagiosum | reverse complement strand
GCCCATTCACCCAACCTATCCTTGTGTTTTTAAATCTCTTGCATTTTCATTCCGATGTAATTTCCCACCGATGTTAGCGTCATCTGAAAATGTGGCATCTTATTTTCTATCCCGTCCACCGAGTACAGTAATAAAATCGATCGCAAATGAGAACTGAAATCAATGGCACCCCACAAATTTCATTGGCCAAAAGAAAATGACACATTTATTCCATCTGACTCCATTTTGTTGGATAACCAATCCTCCATCCAAGCTAATAAATTACTCCTAAACCCATGTTGTCTGATCTTACCAGTTACTCTTTGGAGAAGCGACATACCCAAAGCCTTCAGGAAGACCAGATGCATTCCATCTCCAGGATTCCCACTAACCACCTTGCTTGTCACATCTTTAAGTAACTCAAGCAAACACTTCAAACTTGATTTGTCCTTTGTAAAACCATGTTGACTCCAATGGATCGTGGTTTAAATTTGCAAATGCCCTCAACAATGGATTCTAATAATTGTCTTAAATTACAATAGTTTATCGTTACGTTTTCCTCCCAAATGTACACAGTTATTATAATTTCTTCCCTTTCAAAAACGTTTACGCTTTCTTTGAATTCCTGTTTAATGGGCAAAAGGTTTTAAGAGATCTGCTCCAATTGCTGTTTGAGGCATGTGTGGCTGACAGGACTCATCATTCTGCTGGTGTACAAAATCGATGGGGTGACGTCATTCTGGTGTTCCCATGTTGTCGTCTCCAAGGCCAGAATGACCTTCTATCAATGATGATTTAGGGGGTTGAGGGATTATGGAATCCTCCTGTTGCTGCCTAACATTTTGAGGGGCTGATGAGTCTTCTCGTACTTCTCCATAACAGTTGGAGACACTGAACGGTCTCCTCATGTATCCCAGAGATGGGACCGAGGGAGTGATTGGTCTTCTCTTGTTCCCAAACAACAGACATGTGTCTGAATTACCTCTTCCTTTCTCATGAAAGAAGTGTCAGATTTTTTTTATCCTAATCCAATTTCCTTGAAATCGGCTCGTTGAGTCTGAATGGCCTCCAATCACTATGTGACCT
>NW_025122601.1:0-1065 GCF_004010195.1 Chiloscyllium plagiosum | reverse complement strand
TTTAACCAGACATCACAGAATCAGTGCCTTTAAGTGAGGAGACTCTAAATGTCCTGGTTGTATATATTTATTTAACTCACTAGCACAAAGTCAGTGCCCTAAACTGGGAAGACTCAATCTCCTGGTAATGTATGTATTAAACCAGCCAACACACATTCAGTGCTCTAAACTAGAGACTCTACATCTCCTGGTCGTATCCATTTATTTAACTAGCCAGCACAGGGTCTGTGCCCCAAACTGAGGAGAATTTAAATCTCCTGGATGTGCATGTTTATTTAACCATCCATCACAGAGTCCGTGCCATAGACTGAGGAGATTCTGAATCTCATGGTTATATATATATATATATATATATATATATATATATATATATGTGTGTGTGTAAACAGACAGCACAGAGTCAGTGCCCTTGACTGAGGAGACACTAAAAGTCCTGGTTACATATATTTATTTATCCAGGGTGTAGATTTGCTCGCTGAGTTTGGTATCCAGATGTTTCATTACCTGGCTAGTTAACATCATCAGTGGCGACCTCAAAGTGAAGCGAAGCTGTTGTCTCCTGCTTTCTATTTATATCTTTGCCTGGATGGGGTTCCTGGGGTTTGTGGTGATGTCATTCCTGTTCATTTTCTGAGGGGTTAATAGAAGGTATCTGGATCTATGTGGAAAAAGTGAGGACTGCAGCTGCTGGAGATCAGAGCTTAAAGTGTGTTTCTGAGTAAGCGCAGCAGGTCAGGCACCATCAAAGGAACAGAAGAATCGACGTTTCGGTTATAAGCCCCTCTTTAGGAAGGAGAAGGGTGTGCCAAGCAGGCTAAGATAAAAGGTAGGCGGGAGGAACTGGGGGAGGGGCGCTGGGAATACGATAGGTGGAAGGAGGTTAAGGTGAGGGTGATAGGCCGGATAGGGGGTGTAGTCGCAGAGGTCGGGAAGGAAATTGCAGTTCAAGAAGGTGGTGCTGAGTCCGAGGGTTGTGACTGAGAAAAGCTGGGGGAGGGGAAATGAGAAAGCTGGAGAAATCTGCATTCATCCGTTGTGGTTGGAGGGTTCCTAGGCAGAAGATGA
>NW_025122600.1:0-1065 GCF_004010195.1 Chiloscyllium plagiosum | reverse complement strand
CAGGCCTTTCGGCCCTCCAAGCCTGCACCGATCGGGGTCCTCTGTCTAAACCTGCCGTCTGTTTTCTAAGTATCCCTCTGCATCCTGCCCATTCTAGAATGAATAATAAAGCACGAAGAACAAAGAAAATTCCAGCACAGGAGCAGGCCTTTCGGCCCTCCAAGCCTGCACCGATCGGGGTCCTCTGTCTAAACCTGCCGTCTGTTTTCTAAGTATCCCTCTGCATCCTGCCCATTCATGTATCTGTCCAGATAAATCTTAAATGATGCTAACACAAAATACTCCAAATACGGTCTGATCAGAGCCTTGTCAAGCCCAGAAATCCATTCCTGCTTTAATATTCAAGTCCTCTCAAAAGGAATACCATCATTTTATTTGTCTTTCTGACAGGATAGGCCACCCGAAGCAATGAACGTATGATGGATATTAATAAACTTGTCATGGAGTTATAAAAATGAACAATGTTTAAAGCATGCTGGCAAATGGATCCCAGCCTTGAGTAAAGTCTCTGTGCTAATTCATAGCTGCAGAATCCAGACAGGCTACAGCTCCCCACAAATGGTTTGCAACCAAACCTGACAGCGAAAGACCCTGCAATACCCACCTGAAGATGGACTTTAATGGGACAATGGAATGTCACCCTTGGACCATCAATCTGCCAGCCTTTAGTTGGGACTGATTGACCTGGGTAAATGAACTGGATCATTCCATTGGAAGATCCTCTATACTCTTCCAAGGGCTTGAAGACTTGGAAGGATAAGAATCACAGAGTGCGGGAACTGGAGAATAACCACTGAGAAAGAAGACAACACCAAGACCATCGGAAGAGTAAGAAGGCATTACCACGTGAAGCGTGGCCAATTTCTAGTGTGGTAGTACACAATCAGTCAAAGTTAAGTTAAAGCAGAAGGCAGTTTGCAGTATTTTTCATTACTTTATAGTAAACTTTATTGTCCTAACATTGATTGTGCTCAATAAACAAATATAATTGTTTGTAAGAGTTGAGTCAGTTATTTTGCTGAATAGAAGACATTAAACACACTGTGCAGCAGATACAACACCTTT
>NW_025122599.1:0-1065 GCF_004010195.1 Chiloscyllium plagiosum | reverse complement strand
GCACCTGGATGAACGATAAACAGAATGTGGCGAACATTTTGTCAATCATGTAGGGTCTCCTGCATCTTATTCATTTTATTCAATATGTGGATCATTCGCTCATTTTGATAGTTACACTGAGTGGACTCCTGCATTGTCAATAGTTACTTCCTTTCAGTAACTGGAATATCAATTGTCTGCTCCATCTCTCTTACAGAGAACTTGACGACAATCCTGATTTTGACAAAAGGAAACTGTGGCCCTTCCAATTTTATCTCTGTTTCTTTGGTGGAATTGACAATCGCGGATCTACTGTTCATTATTATCAAATTTATGGTGTACCATAACTTCATTTATCATTTTCCAAAATCGTTCTTGCCCTACACATCGGTGTGCGCTGCCATTACTATCTGATTTCTGACTCACTCGATTTATCTGTTTGGAGCTTTTTGTCCTTCGCACTTGTCAAGCTGACTGCTTTGAAACATGTTTATACTTTTTTTTGTTAATCGGAATTCGGATATTTGTTAGAGGAACAGTATTGTAGAGAGGTAAGTAAATGATAGGGTTGGAGAAATGAATTGTAAATATTTCCTAGTTAATTGTTATTGGTGGATTTTTGGAAAAGTCGTTAGTTTTTACTTTAAACATTAACCCTTGCGGTAGTTTGCTGCCTCTCGAACATTCGCAGATAACAGCACGGAAGTGGGCCTTTTCTGTGTTGCTGGTTTATATGAGCAAAGGGGTTTACCCGTGTCATAAGTTTGCAGATGCGTCGTCATGGATTTGGACGGCTTGAGTCTCGGATTCGTGATTTGACGAGAATTAGACAGATCCAGTCGGAGATTTTAAAAACCCAGTATAGTTTAAAACCTGCAGTTTAGTGTCCTAGATCTTTAAATAAAACTTAGTTGAAACAATGTGTTTATGTTCGGTGACTTGTGGTTGATTAACTTAAAAATGATTGCAATTGTCCTTAAACTTCCTGAAGAATTTCTGGGATTTAAAAATGATTCTCAAATTTGCCAAGCAAGTTTTGAAGGAAAGAAAATGGCCAAACTTCTCGAATGAGCAAAGAAGTTAGAA
>NW_025122598.1:0-1065 GCF_004010195.1 Chiloscyllium plagiosum | reverse complement strand
TGAGCAGGGACTGACTGACCTCATGTACAGGGAGTGACTGACCCTTTGTGCAGGGATTGACTGACCCTGTGTGCAGGGACTGACTGACCCCATGATCAGGGACTGACTGACCCCGTGTGCAGGGACGGACTGACCCCATGAACAGGTACTGACTGACCCCGTGTGCAGGGACTGACTGACCCCATGAACAGGGACTGATTGACCCCATGTACAGGGACTGATTGACCCCATGAACAGGGACTGACTGACCCCGTGTGCAGGGACTGACTGACCCCATGAACAGAGTCTGACTGACCCTGTGTGCAGGGAATGACTGGCCCTGTGTGCAGGGACTGACTGACCTCATGTACAGGGACTGACTGACCCTGTGTGCAGGGACTGACTGACCCCGTGTGCAGGGACTGACTGACCCCGTGTGCAGGGACTGACTGACCCCATGAACAGGGACTGACTGACCCTGTGTGCAGGGAATGACTGACCCCATGTACAGGGACTGACTAACCCTGTGTGCAGGGACTGACTGACCCCGTGTGCAGGACTGACTGACCACATGAACAGGGACTGATTGACCCCATGTACAGGGACTGACTGACCCCGTGTGCAGGGACTGACTGACCCCATGAACAGAGTCTGACTGACCCTCTGTGCAGGGAATGACTGACCCTGTGTGCAGGGACTGACTGACCTCATGTACAGGAACTGACTGCCCCTGTGTGCAGGGAATGACTGACCTCATGTACAGGGACTGACTGACCCTGTGTGCAGGGACTGACTGACCCCGTGTGCAGGGACTGACTGACCCCGTGTGCAGGGACTGACTGACCCCATGAACAGGGACTGACTGACCCTGTGTGCAGGGAATGACTGACCTCATGTACAGGGACTGACTAACCCCGTGTACAGTGACAGACTGACCCCGTGTACAGGGACTGACTGACCCCGTGTGCAGGGACTGACTGACCTCGTATGCACGGACTGACTGACCTCATGTACAGGGACTGACTGACCCCATGAACAGGGACTGACTGACCACATGTACAGGGATTGACTGACCCCGTGTGCAGG
>NW_025122597.1:0-1065 GCF_004010195.1 Chiloscyllium plagiosum | reverse complement strand
CTCCTTAAGGCCCTGCCATTCACCATGAAACTCTTGCCTTGATTTGACTTTCTAAACTGCAAGAACTAACACTTATCTGAATTAAATTCCATTTGCCATTTCTCGGCCCACTTCCCCACCTGATCAAGGTACTGTTGTAATTTCTGAAATTTCTGAGAACCTTCCTCACTGTCCACGATACCACCTATTTTAGTGTCACCTTGAAACTTAAAAATCATGCCTGTACATTCTCATCTAAATCATAGATATATGTAATATATGAATATGTCGTCCCAGCACCGACCCCTGAGGCATTCCACTCATCACAGGCCTCCAGTCCGACAACCATCCTTCCACGATTACCCTCTTTTTCCTATCATCAAGCCAATTTTGGACCTAATTTGCCAGCTCCCCCTCAATTCCATATGATCTAACCTTCCAGAGCAGAGTACCATGTGAAACCTTATCGAAGGCCTTACTGTAATCCATACAGACTATATATACAACAGTGCCCTTGCCAAAGTTACTGGTCACTTCATCAAAGCAGACTAACAAATGTGTGAACCATAATCCCCCATTCACAAGGCTCTATCTTTCCAAATGCATGCATATCTTCTCCCTCAGAATCTTCTCAAGTAACTTACCTGCTACATATTTTAGGTTTATTGGTCTATAGTTCCCCGGTTTTTATTTGTAGCCCTTCTTGAATAACGGCACAGCATTCACTACCCTCCATTTGCCAGGACATCACCCGTTGGGTACCGCTGATGCAAAAGTACCAACCAGGACAGGACCAGGAGATTTATAGAAATACTACAAAGTCTGAAAAATATGTCTATTTATGCGGAGTGGACTCGATGGGCCGAATGGCCTTAATTCCACTCCTATGTCTATGTCTTATGGTCTTATTTAGGTAAAACAGTCAAGAGTGAGAAAGTGAGTTAACAATGGTTAACAATAAATTAAAGATTACATGAATCACAGGAAGTGACTTCAGAAGAATTCCAGACATTGTGGAATCCTGAGAATTCTCATAAATTTACGATCCAGAACAGGAGGGCCATGAAACGGGTAAGGAAATCAAAA
>NW_025122596.1:0-1065 GCF_004010195.1 Chiloscyllium plagiosum | reverse complement strand
GAGCTGAAGCACCAATCGGGGATAAGGAATCCATTCGTCGACTGGCTGAACGCCACTTTTGGGAGATGGGGGACACTGCTAGGGCAGCTGGCCATGGGGGTGTGCATCTCGGTAGCTATTCTTGTCACTTGCGGGTGTTGCTGCATTCCGTATATCAGGACACTGGTAACACGCACTATTGATCGTGCCCTATCAGGAACAGATGCCTCCTCGCCCGTATACCAGGCGGTGTTGCTGGACCGGCCTCCAGCTGGAACTGCCCAGCGAGAGGGTACGCTCCGAAACCCGCACATGTTACATGCGGCACCGCAGGTACTGAGTCGCAAGACTAGCTACGACTTTCCCCTGTAACCCTAGTGCCCGATTCCCTCACTTTCATCCGGGTGTGCGTGCTGTACTCCACAGACCCAGGGCTGTGTCATCTGTCCGTTTAAATCGGAAACTCACCCAGCTTTTACCTCAAAGGGCCCTTGCTGTTTACACAGCCAACGGCCTGAGGTGAAATTGCTAGAGTTGTAGGTAATCACTTTTCGAGTGCCTTTAATATATTTACACAGCTGGCGGGCTGGGGGGATCTCCTGCTGATTCGAGTACTTGAATCCTAGAAAGCTTACCCAGCTGACATCCGGATTGCCTCTGCGTGGTGGTGATTGCTTGTCTCGGTGCTTGCGGTTTATAATGATTTGTCTAATGGTGCCTGTGGTTTATAATGATTTTTTTTCTCGATACTTGCGGTTTATAATGATTTGTCTAATGGTGCCTGTGGTTTATAATGATTTTTTTCTCGATGCTTGCGGTTTGTAATGATTATTTTTTTCTCTCTTGGATAGATACAGATGCTACAGTTTGCGCGCATGTCCGTTCCCCGTAGACGGGGGACTATCATTAATGTACGGCAATTCACACTGCTCACGGTGACAGGCCTATTTGAGGGTCATCTATTTCCGTAGGGTACGGGGCTCCAATAGGTGTGCTTATGTTTTCGTTTTTCCCCTGCTTCTACCCAATACTATTCCTTCTCCCTCAATGTAACATCTGCTGTTCGAAGAATATAATAAACCCCTT
>NW_025122595.1:0-1065 GCF_004010195.1 Chiloscyllium plagiosum | reverse complement strand
CCTGTATGTAGGTGTGGAAGACGGTGTTCCCCTATATGTAGGTGTGGAGGGCAGTGTTCCCCTGTATGTCGGTGTGGAAGACGGTGTTCCCCTATATGTAGGTGTGGAGGGTTGTGTTCCCCTGTAACCAGGTGTGGAGGGCAGTGTTCCCCTGTATGTAGGTATGTGGGACAGTGTTCCCCTGTATCCAGGTGTGGCAGACTGTGATCCCCTTGCAACCAGATGTGAGGACAGTGTTCCCCTGTATGTAAGTGTGGAGGACGGTGTTCCACTGTATGTCGGTGTGGATGGTGGTGTTCCTCTATAACCAGGTGTGGAGGGTAGTGTTCCCTTGTATGTAGGTGTGAGGGGCAGTATTCCCCTGTATGTAGGTGTGGGTGGGGGGCAGTGTTCCCCTGTATGTAGGTGTGGAGGGTCGTGTTCCCCTGTAACCAGGTGTGGAGGGCAGTGTTCCCCTGTATGTAGGTGTGGAGGGTCGTGTTCCCCTGTAACCAGGTGTGGAGGGCAGTGTTCCCCTATATGTAGGTATGGGGGACAGTGTTCCCCTTTCTAGGTGTGGCGGACAGTGTTCCCCCTTGCAACCAGATGTGAGGACAGTGTTCCCCTGTAACCAGGTGTGGAGGACTGTGTTTCCATGTATGTAGGTGTGGAGGACAGTGTTCCCTTGTAACCAGGTGTGGAGGGCAGTGTTCCCCTGTTACCAGATGTGAGGACAGTGTTCCCCTGTAACCAGGTGTGGAGGACAGTGTTTCCATGTATGTAGGTGTGGAAGGTCGTGTTCCCCTGTGACCAGGTATGGAGAACAGTGATCCCTTGTATGTCGGTGTGGACCCACACCTACATACAGGGGAACACTGCCCTCCACACCTGGTTATAGGGGAACACTGCCCTCCACACCCCTCCACATACAGGGGGACAGTGTTCTCCTGTATGTAGGTGTGGGGGGACAGTGTTCTCCTGTATGTAGGTGTGGGGGGGCAGTGTTCCCCTGTATGTAGGTGTGGGGGGTGTCAGTGTTCCCCTGTATGTAGGTGTGGAGGGTCGTGTTCCCCTGTGACCAGGTAT
>NW_025122594.1:0-1065 GCF_004010195.1 Chiloscyllium plagiosum | reverse complement strand
TATACAGGAATTGAGAGGGGACACGCACACACAGCAAGAGGGGACATGCACTCACACAGTGAGGCGGATATACACAAAGTGCAATGGAGGGACACACACACATACACAAGGGATGCACACACACACAAAGAGCGAGGGAGTGACACGCGCACACACAGCCAGAGGGACGCACACACACAAAGCGAAGGTGGGACATGCGCATACACTGCAACACACACACACACACACACACACACACAGAGCGTGGGAGGGACGAACACACACACACAGATACTGTGAGGGGGGCACGTACACACACACACACAGCGAGGGAGGGACGGACACACACACACAGATACAGCGAAGGGGGATACACACACACACAGCGAGGAGGACCCGCACACTCACAGCGTGGGAGGGAGACACACTTTTACACACACACACACACACACACAGCGAGGGGGGACATGCACATACAGAGCGAGAGAGAGACACATACACACAACGTGAGGGAGTGACACACACGCAACCAGCGAGTGAGGGACACGCAGCGAAGGGGGACACACACAAACACATACTGATGGTGTGACACATATACACACAGCGAGCGAGGGACACACACAGCAAGGGAGCGACTTGCTGAGACATGCAGAGAGGGAGGAACTCGCACACGCAGAGAGAGGGAGGGACACGCCCACACAGCGAGGGAGGGACACACACACAGCGAGGGAGTGAAACATACACACACACACAGCGAGGGAGGGACACACACACAGCGAGGGAGTGAAACGTACACACACACACACAGCGAGGGAGGGACACACACACAGCGAGGGAGTGAAACGTACACACACACACAGCGAGGGAGGGACACGCACACATAGCAAGGGAAAGACATGCACACATACAACGAGGGAGGGTCATACACAAACACACACAGTGAGGGAGGGGCACTCACATGCACTGCAAGAGGGACACACATACTCACAGCAGTGGGGGACACGCACACACAGCGAGGGAGGGACACGCGCATGCGCAAGCACACAAACACCAGCACACAGCAAGAGAGAGACACACAAATACACG
>NW_025122593.1:0-1065 GCF_004010195.1 Chiloscyllium plagiosum | reverse complement strand
GAATAGGTCGGAACGAGGATAGGTTGAGAGTGCCAGGCCTTTTCTCATTGGAACGGAGAAGGATGAGGGGTGACTTGTTAGACGTTTATAAGATGATAAGAGGAATAGATAGAGCAGAGAGTCAGAAACTTTTTCCCCGGGTACAACAGTGTTACAAGGGGACATAAATTTAAGGTGAAGGGTGGAAGGTATAGGGGAGATGTCAGGGGTAGGTTCTTTACCCAGAGAGTGGTAGTGGCATGGAATGCGCTGCCTGTGGGAGTGGCAGAGTCAAATTCATTGGCGAACTTTAAGTGGCAATTGGATAGGTACATGGATAGGTGCTTAAGCTAGGAAAAATGTTCGGCACAACATCTTGGGCCGAAGGGCCTGATGTGTGCTGTATTGTTCTCTGTTCTCATGTCTATCCCTATCTCTCTATTTTTCTATCTCTCTATCTCACTCTATCTCTATCTCTCTAACTCTGTCTACCTCTCTCTATCTCTCGATCTCTCTCTATCTCTATCTCTCGATCTCTACCTCTCTATCTGTCTATCTCTATTTATCCCTATCTCTATCTCTCTCTATCCCTATCTCTACCTCTAGCTCTACCTCTATCTCTCTATCTCTCTATGTCTATCTATCTAATCTCTATCTTTCCATCTCTGTCTCTTTATCTCTCTATCTGTATCTCTCTATCTCTCTCTATCTCTCTATCTCACTATATCTCTCTATCTCTCTCTATCTCTATATTTCTCTCTATCTCTGTATTTCTCTCTCTAGCTCTCTCTATCTCTCTATCTCTAACTCTCTATCTCAATCTTTATCTCTCTCAATTTATATCTCTATCTCTCTCTATCGCATCTCTATCTCTCTCTCTATCTCTCGATCTCCCTATCTCTCTCTGTCTCTCTCTATCTCTCCCTATCTATTGCTATCTCTGTATCTCTATCACTATCTCTATCTCTATCTCTCTATCTCTATCTCTCGCTATCTCTCACTATCTCCATCTCTCGCTATCTCTAGGTCTATCTCAATCTCCATCTCTATCTCTCTCTCTCTCTGTCTATCCCTCTATCTCTATCT
>NW_025122592.1:0-1065 GCF_004010195.1 Chiloscyllium plagiosum | reverse complement strand
CCCAGTCTGACTTCCACATTGGGAATTCTCTGTATCTAGTTTCTATCCAGTGGATGGTAGAATGGGAATCCGCATATTAATGAGGTGAGATTTGATGTTAATGAGGGTAATAGCGAGCAATGTCAATGAAGGCCTCTCACTGTAGCCCACCTTGTTCTTGCGCTAGGTTTCTCTTGTACTCTAATTGTTCACTCCTGTTAAAATTTTACCCATTCTGTGCAGACTTTTATTTTTTGTTCAAACTGCTGACGGCCAGCCAAATTTTCACAATTATTTGCTTTTTATTGAAGTTTGATGCCATTTTTAACACAGATGGTGGGGTGCTCCATTTGGAAATTTTCCTTTCTCATTTTGAATGTAATTATTATCTATAATCAGTGGCTCAGTGGTGAGCACTGCTGCCTCACAGTGCCAGAGACCCAGTTTCAATTCCCGCCTCAGGCAACTGTCCATGTGGAGTTTGCACATTCTCCCTGTGTCTCAGTGAGTTTCCTCCAGGGTTCCAGTATCCTCCCACAGTCCAAAAATGTGCAGGTTAGGTGAATTGGCCATGCTAAATTGCCCGTAGTGTCAGGTGAAGGGGTTAATGTAGGGGAATGGGTCTGGATGAGTTGCTCTTCAGAGGACCAGTGTGGACTTGTTGGACCGAAGGGCCTGTTTCCACACTGTAAGTAATCTAATCTTATAAAAAAAATTCTGCCACTATTGTGTTCTCCCTGAACCTCATTTCCCTGTTCTTTTTAGTTTGATCTAATTTCATGCTCTCAGATTTACCCTTCCTTAAATTCACAACACTGATCTTGGACTCACTCTTCTCTCCCTCACACTCTGTTTCCCCATGTCCTTTAACTTTTCCTCCCTCACATATTTCTCCAGTTCCATATTTATAAGCTACGATTGAATCTATCTGTGTCACTCTATTAGACTGTGAATTCCAAATCCCCATGTCCTTTAACTTTTCCTCCCTCACATATTTCTCCAGTTCCATATTTATAATCTACGATTGAATCTATCTGTCACTCTATTAGACTCTGAATTCCAAATCCAAATCATTTATTGTGTTTA
>NW_025122591.1:0-1065 GCF_004010195.1 Chiloscyllium plagiosum | reverse complement strand
AAATGATTTTTCTTTTCATCTATTATTTAAGGACATTATTATTTGAGGAATGCTTATTACGAATGATGATTTTAATTATATCATTATATTTTAAATATAGGCTGTGATAGCACTTTAGTTGAAAATGTAGCCAACACTGAATAAAAGTTCAAATGTGATTCTCATCTTTTGTATTGGTGACCAATTGTTTGGCAAATCATGAATATAAGTGACATCACAGTCAGGACATTGTTTCATATTTTTGTTTGAAGGATCTTTATATTTAGGAATAAGTTTTTGTACGTGTGTCCCTTAATTTATTTGATCTACTGCTTGGTGTGTTTGGTTTCCCTTTAATGTTTGTGTATGTGGTTATAAGAGTCTCTTACTTCACTCTAGCCCATGTTGGAGTCTGTGCATGAATAAACATATTTCTGTTCCTTTACTGCTGGTGTGCTCATGTGTTTGTGCACCTAAATTTTGGTCTTTTCCCAGTGTGTAAACATCATCATGCTAATATGCCACTTCGTTGCTGCCTATGCTTATCTTGTAATGTCTTTGTGAGTGCTCACTTTTCATTAGTGCTATCTAAAATGTGTGCTTATGTGCCTGTTTCAGATCCGACCTACACTGGGTTATTTTCATGTCTATGCTTAATAAATGTTAGCATGCAATGTTATGTTTTGATGGATGTTTATATTTATATGATGATGTTTGCTTGTGTGGCAATCTTTCCCAAACCATCTCCTGATCAGCTTGTTTGTGCTATTGTTTGTGGATGCTTGCTGATGCTTGTGCCCATTATCCTTATTTAATAAACGCCCCTCTATTTGTTCATCTATGCACTTGTGTGTCTGCATGTGAGACTCTGAATTTGTGTGTGCGTGTGATATTGTACACATGCTGATCAATGTGGTTTAACAATAACTAATTAAGCTGCCTCTGTCATCGTATGTTTGTGATTCTGAAAATGGGAAAATAATTATATTAATGTTTATCTCTGTGCACTTACGTGCCTGTGTGAGTTCACATGTGGGAGGACACTTTTCAGATCTTGTTTCTGTGTGTTCATGTGTGTATGTCTGT
>NW_025122590.1:0-1065 GCF_004010195.1 Chiloscyllium plagiosum | reverse complement strand
ACCTAGAAAGCCTGGTATGTGCGAGCTGGCCATTCTTACTACTGTTTATTAAAAACCCTAAAAGCCGCAAAAGTTATTTACTTGAGCCGTTTTCAGTAGGCAGTTTGGCATTTAAGACCTCTTACTATATAAAGGAGAAAATAGCCTTTTATTTAAAAAGTAACAGCATTGTAAGGCAATTTAGATGCCTGGTCCTTTACTCAGTGGGCTTCCGTGTGTTACTGATCGCAAGGTCACCTGAGAGGGACAGCCACAGGTACAGACCAAATTACAAGGATGTTTCTCATAACTTCTGAAACACGCCTGTCCATGGACCATCACATGAGACATACCAGGAAGTGAACAACAGCTTGACAAACCCCATTTCATTATTTCTGAGCTACACAATGCCAGCGCTCGATACACTTGGGAGCCAAAACCCAAGGCCAGGGAAAGATACAAAGGGACCGAGAGATTCACATTAAAGACAGAACCAGACAGTTAATTAACTGAAAAGATGTTGTGGAAATATGTGAAAACAGTCAGAATTAACTGAAAAGATGTTGTGGAAATATGGGGGAAAAGACAGGGAAGTGGGACTAACTGGAGAAGTGAGATCTTCGAGGGTAAAATTACAAGAATGAGAACATTGAAAACCCAAGGCCAGGGAAAGATACAAAGGGACCGAGAGATTCACATTAAAGACAGAAACAGACAGTTAATTAACTGAAAAGATGTTGTGGAAATATGTGAAAATAGTCAGGGCAGTGGGACTAACTGGAGAAGTGAGATCTTCGAGAGTAACCTGACAAGAATGAGAACATTGAACAAGGGCGTTGTCTGGTCAGCTGGAATGGTTTGTTACATCAAATTCTTAATCTTCATCACAGAACACCACAAACAACATAAGCTGGGACAAGATGACGGCCCAGCATAGAGAGCTGTGCAGACCATGTTAGTGTATTGCTCAGTAAACTGCACTAGCATGAGAGTATTGCAAAATTTACTATCATATGCTAACTATACACGCAACAGATCACTGCCGACAATGGAAAGGTTTGCTCTCTCTGCCTTTGTGTGTGTTCA
>NW_025122589.1:0-1065 GCF_004010195.1 Chiloscyllium plagiosum | reverse complement strand
TATAGCGGTTTTTAACTGTACTGGTGGTGGTTGTACAACGCTTCCGCCATGGAGACAACTATAGCCATCCTCAACATCGACGGCAGTAGGGAGTCACAGTGCAAATTCCAGACCCTCTCAGTCCTTCGGGACGGGAGGTATGCGGTGTGCTTCCTGCAAGAAACCCACACTACCCCGGGAGAAGAAGCCACCTGGCTCCTGGAGTGGCGAAGTGGGGGGGGGGGTCTACATGAGTCACCTCACCCGCAGATCTGGCGGGGTAGCTCTCTTGTTGGCCCCGTGTTTTCAGCCGGAGATCTTGGGGGTCAGGGAGCCCGTACCAGGCCGTTTGCTTCACCTGACAGTTTGGCTGGGGGGGCGCGGTGCTTCACTTGGTGAACATCTACGTTCCCCTGGCCGGGCCGAGGCAAGCGAGCTTCTTCGGAGAAGTGTCCATTCGTCTCGCCTCCATCGACAAGAGCCAGTGCATCATCCTCAGGGGAGATTTTAACTGAAGAACTGGCATCCAGTCTCCCTCCTCAGTATAGACTACAAAGTCTTCGCCAGGGTGTTGTCATCTCGCCTGGCTTCAGTGCTGGTCCACATGATTCACCCGGACCAGTCCCGTACGGTCCTGGGCCAGAGGATACACGACAACGTCCACCTGGTCCGGGACCTGATCCATTTCTGTCGACGGGCTGGTCTGCCAAGCGCCTTCCTGTCTCTCGACCAGGAGAAGGCGTTCGACAGGGTCGATCACGAGTACCTGCTCGGGACTCTGCGGGCATTCGGGTTCGGGACGCAGTTCATCGTCCAGATCCGACTTTTGTACGCCGCCGCGGAGTGTCTGGTTAAAGTTAACAGGTCCCTGACGGCGCCCCTCTGCTTAGAGAGAGGAGTGCGTCAAGGCTGCCCCCTGTCCGGCCAGCTGTATTCCCTGTGCGTCTTGCAGAGGAGGTTGCCGGGGCTGGTTCTGCGCGGCGCGGGCACGGGGGTGGTCCTCTCGGCCTACACCAACGTGCTCCTCACTTTTACCGACCTGGCTGACCTGGTGAGGATGCGCGAGTGCCAGGCCGTGTACTCGGC
>NW_025122588.1:0-1065 GCF_004010195.1 Chiloscyllium plagiosum | reverse complement strand
GAGGCCACACCTGGAGTACTGAATGTAGTTTTTTATCTCCTTAGTTGAGAAAGGATGTACTGGCACGAGAGGGAGTGCAGAGGAGGTTAATCAGGTTGATTCCAGAGTTGAGGGGGTTGGCTTAACAGAGACTGAGTAGATTGGGATTATATTCATTGGAATTCAGAAGAATGGAAACATATAAAATAATAAATGGAATAGATAAAATATAAGTAGAGAGGGTGTTTCCATTGGCAGGTGAAGCTAGGACAAGAGGGCATCACCGCAAGATTAGAGGCAGCAAATTTAAGACTGAATTGAGAATGAACTTCTTGACCTCTGTGGAATTCATTGTCCAGGGAAGTAGTTGATGCTAGTTCAGAAAACGTTTTTAAAGCTAGGTTAGATTTTTAAAAACGTAATTAATTAAGGAATACGGTGAGAACGTGGGTAAATGGTTCTGTGTCCACGAAATGACCAGCCATGATCTTACTGAATGGCAGAGCAGGCTCGAAGGGCAGGACGGCCTTCTACTGTTCCTAGTTCTTCTTCTGTTATACATCCCTCCCTCATTCGTGACTTGGAGGTGTTGATGTTGGATTGGGATGGATAAAATTGAAATTTACAGAACACCAGGCTATTGGTAATCAGGATTATTTGGAAGCACTAGGTTTGCTGCTTCTTCAACAGGTGGTTTTGAGATGCTGTTGTCATTTTTAACTCTTGTAACTCATGAACAGCAACAAAAGCCACGAAGCAATCCGCATGCTCCAGCCAACAATGGGCTCCAGGTGCTTGATGTCAGAGGCGGACCAATGGAAAGGCAGGGACAGAGCTGGAGGACCTGGCGGGGCAGTTGGTCCTCCGACCAATCAGGGTGATTTATGGGCGGGGCTAGGCTATACCACGTGATCATCCTCGGGGTCGTTTCGGGATGTGTGGACGGAGAGGATTTAGGGGCGGGGCTAGGCTATACCACGTGATCATCCTCGCCGTCGTTTCGGGATGTCAGCGGCGGACCAATGGAAAGGCAGGGACAGAGCTGGAGGACCGGGCGGGGCAGTTGGTCCTCCGACCAATCAGGGT
>NW_025122587.1:0-1065 GCF_004010195.1 Chiloscyllium plagiosum | reverse complement strand
AGATCGATCCTCTCCCTCTCCATCTCCGACTGAAATCGATCCTGTCCCTCTCCATCTCTGACTGAGATCGATCATCTCCGTCTCCCTCTCCGACTGAGATCGATCCTCTCCCTCTCCCTCTCCGACTGAGATAGATCCTCTCCATCTCCGATTCCGACTGAGATCGATCCTCTCCCTCTCCCATTCTGACTGAGATCGATCCTCTCCCTCTCCCTCCGCGACTGAGATAGATCCTTTCCCTCTCCATCTCCGACTGAGATTGATTCTCTCCCTCTCCCATTCCTACTGAGATCAATCCTCTCCTTCTCCCATTCTGACTGAGATCGATCCTCTCCCTCTCCGACTGAGATCGATCCTCTCCCGCTCCCATTCCTACTGAGATCGATCCTCCCTCTCCCATTCTAACTGAGATCGATCCTCTCCCTCTCCATCTCCGACTGAGATCGATCCGCTCCCTCTCCCTCTCCGACTGAGATCGATCCTCTCCCTCTCCCTCTCCCTCTCCGACTGAGATCGATCCTCTCCCTCTCCCTCTCTGACTGAGATTGATCCTCTCCCTCTCCCATTCTGACTGAGATCGATTCTCTCCCTCTCCATCTCCGAATGAGATCGATCCTCTCCCACTCCCTCTCCGACTGAGATCGATCCTCTCCCTCTCCATCTCCGACTGAGATCGATCCTCTCCCTCTCCCCCTCCGACTGAGATCGATCCACTCCCTCTCACTCTCTGACTGAGATCGATCCTCTTCCTCTCCATCTCCGACTGAGATCGATCCTCTCCCTCTCCATCTCCGACTGAGATCGACCCTCTCCCTCTCCCTCTCCGACTGAGATAGATCCTCTCCCTCTCCAACTCTGACTGAGATCGATCCTCTCCCTCTCCCTCTCCGACTGAGATCAACCCTCTCCCTCTCCCCCTCCGACTGAGATCGATACTCTCCCTCTCCCTCTCCGACTGAGGTCGATCCTCTCCCTCTCCCCCTCCGACTGAGATCGATCCTCTCCCTCTCCCTCTCCGACTGAGATCGATCCTATCCCTCTCGCTCTCCGACTGAGATCGATCCT
>NW_025122586.1:0-1065 GCF_004010195.1 Chiloscyllium plagiosum | reverse complement strand
GTAGATGGCAATGAGTGTCAGGCTTGCGACGGTATTGGACAGGAATGAGTGTCAGGATTGGGGCGGTTTGTGGACGGCGGTAAGGGTCTGGCTTGGGTCGGTGTGTGGAATGCGTCGAGCGTCAAGCTGGGGGCGGTGTTGGACAGCAACGAGTGTCATGCTTGGGGCAGCAGTGAGGGTCAGGCTTGGGACGGTGTGTTGACAGGGGTGAGGGTCAGGCTGGAGGCGGTGTGCAGTTGGCATTGTAGGTCAGGCTGGGCGGTGTTTGAAGGCGGTGAGGGTCAAGCTGGGGGCAGTGTTGGACCATGGTGAGGGTCAGGCTGCGGGAAGTGTACAGCGGTGACGTTCCGGCTGGGGGTGGTGTGCAGGTGACATTGTGGGTCAAGCTGGGGCGGTGTCTGACGGCGGTGAGGGTCAGGCTGGGGGCAGTGTTGGACGATGGTGAGGTTTGGTGTTGAATGGTGGTGAGAGTCAGGCAGGGGGCAGTGAGTGGTCAGCGGTGGGGGTCAAGTTGATGGTGGTGTGCGGACAGCAGTGATGGTCAGTCTTGGTGCGGTGTGTGGACAACGTTGAGTGTCAGGCTTGGGGCGGTGTGTGGACTGTGGTGACGTTCAGGCTGGGGGCAACGTTGAACGGCGGTGTAGATCATGCTGGGGGCGGTGTGTCGACAGTGGTGAGAGTCTGCCTGGGGCAGTGTTGGACATCAATGCGGGTCATGGAGGGTGCAGTGTTGGACGTCGATGAGGGTCACATAGGGGGCGGTGTTGGACGTTGGTGAGGGTCAGTCTGGGAGTAGTGTGTGGACGGTGGTGAGTGTCAGGCTGTGGGCGGTGGGTGGATGGCGGTGAGAGTCAGGCTGGAGGCAGTGAATGGACGGCAGTGAGGGTCAGGGTGGACGGCGGTGTTTTGGGTCAGTGAGTGTCAGGTTTGGGGCGGTGTGTAGACATAGGTGAGGGTCAAGCTTAGGGCGGTGTTGGACGGCAATGAGTATCAGGCTTGGGGGCGTTGTGTGGACGGTGGTGAGGGTCAGGTTTGGGGGCAGTGTTGGATGGCAATGAATGTCAG
>NW_025122585.1:0-1065 GCF_004010195.1 Chiloscyllium plagiosum | reverse complement strand
CCCCTGTGCACCCCAGGCCCCTCTGCACACCACCGGCCCCACACACTGCCACCTCACCCCTGGAATGGAGACGGCAATCGGACTGGACACCACCAGCAAGACTGCTGCTGCCTTTTTTTGGTGGGGGGGTGTGTGTGGGGTGGTGAGTCTCAAAATAGTGCGCGCCCACACACACAGATTATCTGGGGATGAGGGGTTTAGGGTGCACCCCTGTCTGGAACTCCAGGGCAAGTGTTGGGCAAGAGAGAGAGAAAGGGTGGGAGGTCAGTCATTTGGCGACGGTGCCTGGGCTCCCATCGATGTCTAGGACTGTTCTCGGCAGCATTTCAGTAAGCCGAATTCACTTTTAATCATTGTAAACAAAAGATGCAATCAGTATTGGTAACACCTCTTTGATGTAGTGTTTCTATCGAGACCTTGAGATCTTCTTCAGATAATCCGAAATTTGGATAATTGATATTCGGATAATTGAGGTTCCTCTGTAATTGCTAACTCCCAAAGAATTGTTAACTTCCAATGCATTAGTTGCTGGCATGGTGGAAAAATAGAGGAAAACCAATTTTGTAAGCTGTCAGTCTACATAGAAGACTGAAAATATCTTCTGTTGGATGCTTGAAGAACTGCCATAATACATGCACTGAAATAAGGAAGTAATACAGAACTATGCAATTTGACACATTTGTCTTGCCAATGCTAACATTTAATATAAAGTTAAAAATCGCACAACACTAGTTTATAGTCCAACAGCTTTATTTGGAAGCACTAGCTTTCGGAGCGCTGCTCCTTCATCAGGTGATCTGAAAACTAGTGCTTCCAAATAAAGGTGTTGGACTATAACCTGTTGTTGTGTGATTTTTAACTTTGTACACCCCAGTCCAACACTGGCACCTCCAAATCGTGACATTAATATAGCAATATTAAACGTTCAGTTTTTCTAAGGGAGGTGAAATAGTGGAGCACATTTAAAGGATTAAAGCAGATGATAACTAGATTTAAGAACAGTTGACTAGCAGCTCTCTCTGTCAGTTATTACTGTGCAGTGTAGAAGAGTTTTCATCAAAAACC
>NW_025122584.1:0-1065 GCF_004010195.1 Chiloscyllium plagiosum | reverse complement strand
ACAGACAGAATGTTTCCTTTCTCAGGGAAGAACCTACCTTGAGGCCACAAAGTAGTCACCAAGAAATCCATCAGGGAAGTTCTGCAGAATTGGATTACAACAATGAAGACTGTACAGGGAGTGGTTGAATCAAATATCATACAGTGTTTAAGGGGAAGATAGACAAGATTAGAAGGAGAAAAGAATAGAGGGTCAGGGTAATAGATGAGCAAAGGTGACAGGAGTCTCAAGTGGAGCAGTAACACTGATGTGAACTGATTGGAACAAATCATAGAATCCCTCAGTGTGGAAACAGGCCATTTAGCCCATTGAGTCCATAATGACCCTTCGAACAGCATCCCACCCAGGCTCACTCCCCGACGCTATCAGTGTAACTCTGCATTTCCCATGGCTAATTCACCTAGCCTGCATATCGCTAGGCACTATGGGCAATTTAGCATGGCCAATCCACCTGACATGCATATTTGTGGACTGTGGAAGGAAACCTATGCAGACATTGGGAGAATGTGCAAACTCCACACCGTCGCCTGAACATTGAATCGAACCTGGGTTCCTGTCATTGTGAGGCAGCAGGGCTCGCCAATGAGCCATGGTACTGCCCCAATAAGACCTGTTTGCATCCTCTGTAGTGTACTCAATTGCCTTCATAGGATAAAAAAGCAGACACAATGATGTCAAGCTGATAATTGCACCAGGAAAAAGAATTTCAGCAACATTTGCATGTACCTCCAGTTTCCTAACACACTCCACTGAAAGGAAAAGCAAGCTTTGCACTAGTGAAAGTTTTCACATTGCAATCCCATTCTGAGACTGTTGCACCAGGGCAATGGGTGTAAATAAAGAAGATGAGGGTAAGAAAACAGCTCCAATACTTGGAGACCAGTAGCAATGAGGCCATATTTATGTTTTGCTGCCCTGCTCGCAGGTTCAAACATGACAACACCTCAGTTGGGATAATTAGAAACACCATATGCAGCAAACACACTGCTTTTGAAAAACACAGTTAAATGGACTTCATATATTTATCTCTGTTCAGAGCCACACTGTCTCTCTCTTTCTCATCCT
>NW_025122583.1:0-1065 GCF_004010195.1 Chiloscyllium plagiosum | reverse complement strand
TTCCAAAATGCAAGACCTCACGCTTCTATATTACATTCCATTTGCCATTTTTTGCCCCATTTCCTACCTGATTAAGGTCCTGCTGCAATTTCTGATAAACATCCTCATTGATCATGCTCCCAATTACTTTAGTGTCATCTGCAAACTTACTAATCATACCTTGTACATTCTCAACCAAATCATAGATAACTAACAGCAATGGACCCAGCCTCCAGCCTGACACTAAAACCTCTGCTTCCTACCATCAAGCCAACTGTGTATCCAATTGTCCAGTTCCCCCCGCATTCTACGAGATGCAACCTTCCTGAGCAGCCTGCTATGTGGAAACTTATCAAATGCTTGACTGAAATCCATAGAGACTACGTCTATCACTCTGCCCTCATCAAACGTCCTGGTAACTTTATCAAAGGACTCTAAGAAATTTGGGAAGCATGATCTCTCACTCACAAGTCTATGCTGACTGCTGCGAATCAGACCCTGTGTAAGTAATTGGTGCAGTCACTGGTATGCTGTCCTTCATTGTAAGATGATTCGAGTACATAAGTAAAGCCATCATGCGGCTGTTGTAGAGCCTTGCTGAGAGAGCATTTGGGACACTCGCTACAGATTTGATCTCCTTTGTAAGGAATGATTCCCTTACCACAGACACGGGTGATGGTAACATGAGGATAGAGTGAAGAAGCTGAGCGTTTAATCTGTAGAGCTGTGAGAGACGAAGAAATGGTGATGCTGAAACACGAGGAGTGGCAGTGATCTCTTATTTCCAAAAGAGACATTGACAGGGAGAGAAATTCCATACTTTACCCAGGATTGATTGGTTTGATTTATTGTCACGTGTATCTCAGTACAGGGAAACACTTTGTTTATGAGCAGTGGAGGCAGATCATAGTAAGCAGAGCCAGACAGATCATAGGGTGGAAATAGACTTGGACAGAGTAAGGCATACAGGTTACCCTGCACAGGACATGCACTAGACAAGGTCAACATGAACAAGATCACCATTATTTGAACTTAGAGAGTCCATTTATCAGCCTAACGTGACTTTCCTAATAGTTTATATGCCTA
>NW_025122582.1:0-1065 GCF_004010195.1 Chiloscyllium plagiosum | reverse complement strand
CTTTCTTCTCTATATCTTTTTGCTCAGCTAATATCCTTCTCTCTCTTTCTTTTTCTTCGCATTCCGTTTGGCTCATACACAGTTTATGTTTTTCTAACTCTGCTGCACTTCTGTTTCTCAGATATACCTCAGTGTTTGACCAAGTCCATTTCAATTTCCTTATGTCCCTGCTCTAATCTGTTTGCTAATTCCAAAACAATATCCTTCCTCTGTCTTTCTAACCTTCCTTGGCAAAGTTGGGAATCATCTTCAAATCTCAGAACCTCTTTAGCAATGTTAAGAGCCAATTCCCTCTCTTTTAATTAAACCAGCCACATGTAATCAAAATGAAACAAATTATTTCACATTACATTTTATTTAAAGATTTACGACACTGATCACCAAGTGTTTAAGTCTACTGGGATCTTTGATACCCTAATTCAGTTCAAACCTGTCCAAATCCCAGACGAGCCCCCAATCTGTTAAAATGCAGAGGTCGAACCACTACTAAATAAAGCTAAGCACACAGAAACGCTCGCCTCAACTTGTCATCTGTTCAAATTGTGAGGGACTGAAAGGGAACATGTGATTTCTACTATTTAAAGAAAGGTAACAATTTTGTTTCCGAACAGAACACTAAACAAAACTATTAAGAAACTGAACATTGCCCCCATTAACTGAGCACAACCCTATTGACATGCTGTTCCAATAACACACAATAAATATGACATTAACTTAATCACATGTCTACGCAGTCTCTGCCTTCTCTGCTGTCATCAATCTCCTACTCACTGATTTCATTAGGTCGACTTAATCCTTTTTACTAAGCGAAAATGAGAGCTGCAGATGTTGGAGATTAGTGTCAAGAGTGTTGTGCTGATGAAGGGCTTTTGCCCGAAATGTTGAATCGCCTGCTTCTCGGATGTTACCTGACCTGCTGTGCTTTTCCAGCACCACACTCTCTACTTATTTATTTTTACTCTGAATATGTTTTACAGCAAAAGGTATCTTTTTGATAGACTGCTCTCTGATTTCTTTGAGAGCAAGATTTTCGATAGGCAGTTAGCTCTTTGACTCTACAGCAGT
>NW_025122581.1:0-1065 GCF_004010195.1 Chiloscyllium plagiosum | reverse complement strand
TGTGCAGGGAATGCTGCATTGTCAGAACGTCAGTGTGCAGGTAGTGCTGCATTGTCAGATGGTTAGTGTGGAGGGAGTGCAGCATTGTCAGAGGATCAGTGTGGAGGTAGTGCTGCATTGTCAGAGGGTCAGTGTGGAGGGAGTGCAGCATTGTCAGAGGGTCAGTGTGGAGGTAGTGCTGCATTGTCAGAGGGTCAGTGTGGAGGGAATACAGCATTGTCAGAGGATCAGTGTGGAGGGAGTGAAGCATTGTCAGAATATCAGTGTGGAGGGCGTGCAGCATTGTCAGAGGGTCAGTGTGGAGGGATTGCAGCATTTTCAGAGGGTCAGTGTGGAGGGAATGCTGCATTGTCAGAACGTCAGGATGGAGGGAGTGCAGCATTGTCAGAGGGTCAGTGTTGAGGGAGTGAAGCATTGTCAGAGGGTCAGTGCGGAGGGAATGATGCATTGTCAGAACGTCAGGATGGAGGGAGTGCAGCATTGTCAGAGGGTCAGTGTGCAGGTAGTGGTGTTGAGGGATAATGCTGCATTGTCAGAACGTCAGGATGGAGGGAGTGCAGCATTGTCAGAGGGTCAGTGTGGAAGGAGTTCAGCATTGTCAGAGGATCAGTGTGGAGGTAGTGCTGCATTGTCAGATGGTCAGTGTGGAGGGAGTTCAGCATTGTCAGAGGATCAGTGTGGAGGTAGTGCTGCATTGTCAGAGGGTCAGTGTTGAGGGATTGCAGCATTGTCAGAGGGTCAGTGTTGAGGTAGTGCTGCATTGTCAGAGGGTCAGTGTGGAGGGAATACAGCATTGTCAGAGGGTCAGTGTGGAGGGAGTGCTGCATTGTCAGAGTATCAGTGTGGAGGGCGTGCAGCATTGTCAGAGGGTCAGTGTGGAGGGATTGCAGCATTGTCAGAGGGTCAGTGTGGAGGGAATGCTGCATTGTCAGAACGTCAGGATGGAGGGAGTGCAGCATTGTCAGAGGGTCAGTGTGGAGGGAGTGAAGCATTGTCAGAGGGTCAGTGCGGAGGGAATGATGCATTGTCACAACGTCAGGATGGAGGGAGTGCAGCATTGTCAGA
>NW_025122580.1:0-1065 GCF_004010195.1 Chiloscyllium plagiosum | reverse complement strand
CACACACACACTCACCGTCACCACCTGCTGTACGCACACACTCACCATCACCACATGCTGTACACACACACACTCACCGTCACCACCTGCTGTACACACACACTCACCGTCACCATCTGCTGTACACACACACTCACCGTCACCACCTGCTGTACACACACGCACTCACCGTCAGTGACTTGTGCACAAGGACACCCAGGTCTCATTCCATCTCCCCCTTTCCCAATCGATCACCGTTCTGAAAATGATGTCTTTTCCTGCTTTTGCTCCCAACGGGGATTCTTTCCCATTGATCTACATTATACAGCATCTGTCACTCGTTTCCCCACTGACCCAGCCTGTCCAAATCACAGCGAAACATCTCCACATCCTCCTTACAGCTCACCCTCCCACCCAGACTTGGAGATATAACATTGAGTTTGCTCATCGAATCATTCCGGTGTGTGGGAATCCCTCTGATCCCTGCAGTGACATGGTGCCTGACACACACAGATGGACCGGTTTATTTTTCCTCTTTGCTGTTGTTTCCATCTCCAAGTCAGAATATACATCGTTCAATCCCACGTGCTTTTGTTTACCACACTACAGCTTTCCCAAAGACCAAACCAACCACATCAGCTGGCTTCCCTCATCAACCTGTCTCCCTGACTCGGGTTAGGGTATGGTCTGCAGAGGGCAGGTGCCGTGAGTCACTGCTTCCTGTCTATATTTACAGGGTGTTGTTGTTCCCGTTGTTATCAAGGGAATCCCCGATTCGGATCTCTGCTCCATCCAGCCTCCCTGCCTTGCGCTTTCTGTTGGTGACTCTCACAACGAAGACGCGGTAGTGCTCCTTCAGGTCCACTCTCCACCAGGGATCTTTCTGCTTATTGGTGCTACTGCAGGAGGAGTGACGGAACTGAGGATCGGGATTCCCATCGATCGCATTGTTGGCATCAGCAAAAAGACGGAAAGTGGTGGATTGTGTCGCACGGACCCCAGCTGCAACATTCTCTAAAACCAGAGACAGTGCGTTTCCATGACCACCCAATCACACAGAGCACATCACTCCATCCCCTCACCCTC
>NW_025122579.1:0-1065 GCF_004010195.1 Chiloscyllium plagiosum | reverse complement strand
TATCCTGGTCCCAATCAACCCTGTCAGGGCTGGTACACAGCATTTGGGATCTCCCAATCACATGCAGAATTCCTTGAAGTCGCCAGTAAGGTATATTTGCATTCTTTTGTTAGCAATGAATTAATGCAGCCATGCTTCAGATCGTTCTGAAACTTTCACTAATCAACAACCCAACATTGAACAACAAGACTAATGATTTCTGTCAAACATTCTCAACATTCTAAAACCCGACAGTTTTGTTATATCGCGATACTTTTTTGCTTCATCTTTCACAGAACAATTTCAGAATTAATTTAGGCAACACCAATCCGACCGAATCTGACTCCCCGACTCCTCTCTTTTTTAAAAAAGTGTCCTGGACTCTATTTTGGATCCACCTGTTAGTGGGTGTCCCCACCTCCTCTTTAATCTTTCCTGAATTAATTCGTACCAAGGCCGATCCCTGGTAAGCAGCGAGGGGTCAAGTGAACCACTAATGAATGAGGGAAACCAAACGGACAAAATACTCACGCCTGGCTGGCTGATTCCTCTACACTCAATAGCGGAGGACTCAAGGCACTTACACCGCTTCCCATAATCTGTCCGTACTGAGTCCGGGTCATAGCACCAGATGGGATTTGGGCCCAAGTGGACTGGGGCGGGGGGGGTTTCTGTTCCGTGATTGGTCAATAAGCACTCACATTCTGTCTGGTTCTTTAAGACTTCATTCATTATTTTTCATGTGGCCGGGCACAGATCGCCCAGAAACACAGAGGTTACACACTTCCGTGTTCCTCAGAGGAGCTGCATGCATGGCTTAAAACAAAGATATTTTTATACTTTTCTTTAAGAAAGGTACAAGCCATTATCGTATATTACATTCAGACAATTACCAATCAAGTTACAAAATAATCTTAACTGACAGCAACTTGGTCCAATGATATTTCCTGGGAACCAACTTTGTTTTCCAACACTTCAGCCACTCTTATCTCACGTACCGAATCTTTGCACCAGCACTTGAAGGTCAGTTCGATTGGCCAGTAATGTATCATTCAATCCAGTTATTTTGATGCTGTAAAGGAAGCA
>NW_025122578.1:0-1065 GCF_004010195.1 Chiloscyllium plagiosum | reverse complement strand
CACAGATGTTCCAGGACTGGAAGTTTGAGCTTTCGGGAGAGGTTGATTAGGTTGTGGCATTTCCCCCTGGAGCGTCAGAGGTTGAGGGGTGACATTATAGAGGTTTCTAAAATCATCGGCGGCATAGATATTCTGAACAGCCACGTTCTGCTCCCCAGGGTAAGGGAGCCCAGAGCAAGAGAGCATAGGTTGAAGGGGACAGGGCGAATGATTTAGAAGGGACCTGAAGGTAAATGTTACACACAGAGAGTGGTGTGTGCACAGAAAGTGCTGTCATAGGAAGTGCTGAAGGTGGTTACAATCGCACATTTAAAAAGTGTCTGAAAGAGGAGGGACATTGGCCAAATGCTGGCAATGGGACTGGATCAGATGTGATATCTGATCGGAGTGAACAGATTGGACGAACGGGTCTGTTTCGGTTCTGCATGACTCTCTGATTCTACAAAAATGATGACGAATAATTCTGGCAGAACCTTTCAAGTGGGAATTCCCTTCACTGGAAGTTTATCATGCACAGAAACAGAGGAGACTATTCAGCCCTTCAAAACTGTCCCACACGCTTTCAAGTGATTTGTGAAATGTGATTGGAAAACCCAGGCACGGGTATGAAAGAGGCCCCTCATCTCTCTTTACAGAGCTTCCCCTCTCTGCAACTTGTGCTTCATTTGTTGGTCATGTTGTAGACCCAGATTCACTGTGAATACAGCCCCTATACCTCACCCATAGATGGCTCACAAAATCATCTGGTCTCCCTGACTGCAATATGCAATAACATAACATTCATGAAAATAACACCCACTAACTTTCCAATAACAGAATGGGAGAACATCAGAAACAGGGGCATGATGTTCACTCCCCAAACCTGCCTTATCCTTCACTAAGATTGTGGCTGATCTGCTCTCGGTCTGAAATCCTCTTTAATACCCAATTCCTCATAGCCCTCACTTCTCTGACAGATCAATATCCATCTACCTCCTCTTCAAATAATTTCAGTCTTCTCATCCCCGAACACTTCTGAGAACAGAAATCCTAACATTCAATCCCACCTGTTTGAAGAAAACACTT
>NW_025122577.1:0-1065 GCF_004010195.1 Chiloscyllium plagiosum | reverse complement strand
AAATACGCAACCGAATCAGTGGTATTTATTAGAGTTCAGTTTCATGGCGTTCACACCTATCTGCAGTCTGCGGACTGCTTTAATATGTGGATCATAGACTGCTTTGTCTGGTTAACAATTGCTTTCATCTTTGATCGATTTGTGTCCATTGGATGCGAGAATTTGAAATTTAATTACGGCACCGATGAAACAGTTCCATGGATCATCGGAACAGTCTCCCCACTGAGCTCTCCAAGGCATATTATCTCGTATTTCATATTTGAGTCTCTGTCCATAATTGACGATGTTTCCTGATTCTGCTTTGGCACATTAATATGTTACAAGCCACCGGCACGGGTTGCATATCGCTTAGTTCTCGTAATTTTTACTTCTTGCCTGCCATTTGTGGTGATTTTACTGCTCACTGAACTTACCGTTAGGCATATTATAGTGGCTATTCGAGCTCTCAGAAGCCTCCGAAATCAGAGAAATTGAGACATTCAGAGCGACCCAGAGATGGACAAACACAGAAAATCCATTGTTTCACAATATTAGGCACGTTATATTTTATGACCGTAGTTTACGTCGGGACTGCAAAGGTTGCTTACTTAACAGGTTCTGATTTCAATGACTCAACATTTACTTTTGAAGAAAATACGCGCATGCTTCAGTTTCTGTGTTCATGCGTTAATACATTCATTGATGCGGGAACACACAATAGGTTGAGAGAGGTTTAAAAGAGCGAAATATTGTATCGGTTCACTATGATTCGGAAATTAAGCAGTGGATGATTTCAGTGGAGAAACTCATTATATCTATATTATGTTCTTGTTGCTTCATACTCCTACTGGATTCATACATGACATCAAAGTTAACATCTATAGTGGTTTGTTTGGAAGCAGTAGCACTCTGCAAGTTGTGTAATGTATTAAGAAAGTTGTAGATATCTACATCACAATTTTGCAACTTGCTCCCATTTGCTTTCCTGCCCATTTCCTAGAGCTGATTGTATCTTGATGACTTAAGTTTTAGGTTCTGTGAAAAATAAAAATTCTGAACTCTTATTTGTAATTGAATACCAATGTC
>NW_025122576.1:0-1065 GCF_004010195.1 Chiloscyllium plagiosum | reverse complement strand
GGACTAGTCTGGAAACAGATATTTAATGATTTAAGTTGGGGAAAAAATGCGTTCGATGGGACAGTCCACTTGTAATCAAAACTGATTTCTCCAAAAGCCTCACATTAGGAGCGTGGACCTTTTCATTCATCGAGTACACCCATAGTGTGCTATGAGACAGATTTGAAATGGATGTAAGTTTGCTCACTGAGCTGGAAGATTTGTGATCTTCAAAGCAGCAGAACATACAATCATGATGCATTGTTGGGTGTACTTCTCCTGTACATGTATAATTTCATAACAGGAAGGTAATATGAATTGGTGAACACTGAACAGTCGTTACCATTATTCTGTACTTTGGGAACTTTGTGCAATGTTCAAGAGAGCGCTTTAAGCAATAATCTGGTTTGAACACGGAAGGTGGAGAAATTGTGGGAGTGCCAAATTCTGCCTTCATGCCGCAGTAAACACTCAACCCACAAAAAGAAAAAAAATCACCCAAAAGAGAAAATAGATTGATTTACTCCGAAGTGATGAGAGTTCCCTTTGAAATTGCGGGAAGAATAACAGATTGGCAACTATGAGTAAAGCGAGGTTGATGGCCGTGGAACCATATGGAAACATGGAGGTAAGTGATGTGAAATTGTTTAAGGCTCAGAAAATGTCAATACCCAGTTTATATCCTGTCATGTTCCCACGATGTGTATTAAAAATGTTAATCATCTGTGTTAATCTCTGCGCCTTGATATCAGTTCTTTACTTAAGCAGGACATGTGAAATCCGATTCTTTTTAAATTGAGGACCAGAAAGAAGATTAATCAAGATGAGAAAGTGCTGTCAATAAATCAATGCATCGAATTAGATTAAAAGTAAATGACGTGTGAAAATGAATGCAATCACCCACTCAAGAGCAAAGCTAACGCATAATTTATGTCAGTAACAAAAAGCAACTGCTATGGCAATTGGTTGTCTATTTGTCATAGCGCACAGTACAATCTAACATTGATAATCTCCATCAATACCTGCTTCAGGAGTTTCCCCTTTCCTGTCTCGAGCATAACAGGACAGATCTCTCTCTCTCTCTCT
>NW_025122575.1:0-1065 GCF_004010195.1 Chiloscyllium plagiosum | reverse complement strand
GAGTAAAAAGATATTTTTAAGCCTGAGAAAAAACAGGATTAATGTCACCTTGCTGCAAGAAACACATCTAACCAATAAGGAGCACTTCAAGTTAGAGCAGGGAGTACAAAGAAGAACAAAGAATTCAAATGAGCCAATCCAAACTTGTCTATCTGAACTTGTCAATTCCTAAGCATCTGTATCCCTCTGATCCCCACTTATTCATGCATCTATCCATACGCATCTTAAATGAACTTACCGTGCCTGCCTCTACCACCTCTGCTGGCAACGCGTTCTAAACGCCCACCACTCTCTGTGTGAAGTACTTGCCACGTGTATCCCCCTTAAACTTTCCACCTCTCACCCTGAAAGCGTGACCTTTTGTTACTGAATGCTTCACAAAAGGAAAAAGCTTGTCTCTATCCACCCTTACTATACCCTTTATAATTTTATAAACCTCAAATAGGTCCCCCCTCAATCTGCTTATTTCTAATGAAAATAAACCTAACCTACTCAACGTTACTTCATAGCTAGCACCTTCTATACCAGACAACATCCTCGTAAACTTTCGTAAACGCTCCAAAGCGTCTACATCCCTTTGGTAATTTGGCGACCAGAACTGTACACAGTATTCCAAATATGTTCCAAACCAATGTTTTTAAAATGTGAACATGACTTGCCAGCTCTTATACTCAATATCCCGTCCAATGAAAGCAAGCATACTCTATGTCTTCTTGATCACTCTATCCACCTGTGCAGCAACCGTCAGGGTACAATGGACGTGCACTCCCAGATTTTTCTGCCCATCAACATTTCCCTAGGCTCTGCCATTCATTGTATAATTCGCTCTCGAATTAGTCTTGCCTAAATGCATCACCTCACATTTGTCTGGATTGAAATCCATCTGCCACTTTTCAGCCCAACTGTCCAGTCTATCTATATCCTCCTGTATTCTCTGACAGACCCTTATGTTTCTGCCAATCGACCAATCTTCGTGTCATCTGCAAACTTGCTGATCATACCAACAGTGCCCTCTTCCAGATCACTTATGTGTATTACAAATAACAGTGGCCCCAACACTGACCC
>NW_025122574.1:0-1065 GCF_004010195.1 Chiloscyllium plagiosum | reverse complement strand
GAGCTTCTCGCAACAACACCTCTGGGTGCACCTGGCTTCAGCCCTCTATCTTTTGAATATTTTTCTAGATGTCTGGCCATTATTTAGTAACAAAGTGTACCCTCAGTAGCCTTTCAGCTACTTGCCCTTCCGACTTGAAGCATAATCTGATTCCTTCTGACTGTCAGGCTGTTTTCCATTGACATATAAATTCAAATATTTACAAACCCAGTCTTCGTCCGACCCGCATTTTGGCCAGAAGACGGCGGGACGAAGAATAGATTCTTTAGTCCATACAAAGCAACAATATTTAATCATCTTTTTCCCTTGTACAAGTATTATTTTTCCAATTCCACAACATCCTGCCCAACGGACTTTCTGGAGGTATGTTGTCAGGGAGCCCGCCTCCATTTCCATTGCCTTTTTCTTCTTTTGTTCTCCCGGAGGCTTTTTCCTTACCAACGGCACAATCCACACTGAGTTCCTTCGTTAGTCCCTTATTAACTACTAAAACTCAATCCCGGCCACCAAGGCAGTACTTAAAAGTAAATTTTCTTACCCTGGTCTGTGCACAAAGTTGTCTGGCCCCTTTTTGCCGTATTTTCTATCGACCTCCTTTCACTGTCTGATTCAGATGTCTCTCTTATAGGATTCGTACCAGTTGCCCGAGGGAGCGGACCAAACCGGGACACGAGACCCCTCCTCAATTGGAAACGGGACGCGTCTTCCCAGTGTCATGGGCCAGCCACTCCCCCCGGCGATGAAAGAACATCCCGGACAGCCCCCAATTGTGAGAAACAAAGCTCACTCGCTTCAACAATTTCAATCCGAGACATGATCTGAATCATTTATTTTGCATTGCAAGAGGGTGCGATGTCCACTGTCTACAAGGTAGGGACACACCGAATTCAACGAATACACGATATTTATGTAATTTGGTTCCTTTTTTTTATCCCATTGCCCCTCCCCGTTTACATCTTCCACTTCTCTAAGACCGGCACCCATTACTCCTGTTTATCTCTTGCCTGATCCGGCCTTATCTGTGACAAAATATTTGTATCTGGCCTCACAAGGCCGTTTGACCAC
>NW_025122573.1:0-1065 GCF_004010195.1 Chiloscyllium plagiosum | reverse complement strand
ATACAGAGTAAATGAACTCACATCAGTGTGTAACTGTTTCAGCCAAGAGCTGAGTCAACAAGAATGGGGACTATGTGGAGGAAATACATAATTGTTTTCATCTCAGTTAAAAATGGTATGTCAGCATGAGACGTGATTGCAAAACAATGGTAGAAATACAGGCACTAGATAAAATGCTGTGAAGAGAGGCCTGTATAAACAGTAGGTTTCCCACTTGTACGGAGATATAGGAACAAACCCTAATTAAAGAGGTCATAAAGGTCAGAGTGGCCTCCGGAGAGGCCCAGATGGAAGGAATAGATACTGATAAAGAAAGAATATGCCTAACGATGACCTGCAGTGGGATGACGTCAAACGGCCTTATGGGGCCAGAGTTAAGCATTTGTCACGGACAAGGCCGGATAAACAGAAGTTGTGGGATCAGTCTTAGGGAAATGAGTGACGTAGGGGGGGGGGGGGGGGCAAACAATGAAATAAGAAAACATATGTAGGGACTCAAATTGTATAAATTTCGAGAGTTTGTTGAATTTGGTGTGTATTTGTCCTCTGCCTTGTCTGGCATTAGACATTGCACCCACTTGCAAGCGTAAAAATAAAGGACACTCCTGATTCAGATTTTTGTCTCGGGCTGAAATTATTGAAGTGTGTGAGCTTTGTTTCTCACACTAACTAACCTCTGATAGATAGCTACATCTCTGAGGCCAGAGATGGTCTGCAGGAATCAGTGCTGGGACCCCTGTTGGTTGTAATTTATATAAAATGATTTGGAGGAAAATGGAGCGGGCCTGAGTAGTAAGTTTGTCAACAATGCAAAGATTGGGGGAACTGGGGATAATGAGGATTGTCAGAGGGTAAACAAGACAGAGGTCATTGTCCACATTGGAACCAACGACATATGAAGAGAAAAGGTTGAGAGTCTGAAGGGAGATTACAGAGAGTTAGGCAGAAATTTAAAAAGGAGGTCCTCAAGGGTAGTAATATCTGGATTACTCCTGGTGCTACGAGCTAGTGAGGGCAGGATTAGGAGGATACAGCAGATGAATGCATGGCTGAGGAGCTGGTGTA
>NW_025122572.1:0-1065 GCF_004010195.1 Chiloscyllium plagiosum | reverse complement strand
TCTGGGTGGGTTACTCTCCGGAGGGTCGGTGCCAACTTGTGGGCTGAAGGGCCTGCTTCCACACTCTAGGGATTTTAATTCTTAAAAAAATGACAGCTCAGTGAAAAACGGGGTTCCCACTGACTGTATCCAGAATAATTGAGCCCAACACAATACATGAAGATCACTTGGAATGGAGAAGTGGAAGCTCAGAGTCATAAAGTTGTGTACTGGACAGGCATCTACAAAGACATTGAAAATATAGTGTCTCCATGCAATGTATACCAGGACGAGAAAAACAGCCAATAGAAAGAGAGGATGATAGCTGCTGACGTACCATCCAGATCAGGGCACGCTGTGGGAGCTGATTTGTTCACACACAATCAAGAATCATAGCTCATTATTCAGGATGGCTACTTCAAGTTTAACCCTTTGATGGAATAGGTATAAGACTCACAGCAATGATCTCAGTAAAACAATTTTAGGGGCTTGCTGAGCAAGGGATCGCTGAAAGATTAATATCAGAGAATGATATCCAATTCCCAATCACAAAGTTGAAGGATTTCACTGAATAGTATGGGTTCAACATCATTACCTTCACATCAAGATGTAACCAGATGATCAACAGAATCCCCTGTGAAATGCTGAGACAAAGGGAGACCCAAACTTGACCTTATACTCACTTTGATCCACACCCCTCAAAACTTACATACAGCCAAGGGGAGGTGATGGCCCACTGGTATTATCACTAGGCCAAGGGGAGGTGATGGCCCACTGGTATTATCACTAGACTGTTAATCTCACAACCCAGGCAATGCTGTGGGACCCAGGTTCAAATCCCATCTTGGCAGTTGGTGGGATTTGAAATCAATAAATATTTGAAATTAAGAGTCTAATGATGACCATGAATCAATTGTCAATTGGCAGAAAAACATCTGGTTCGCTAATATCTTTACAGAAGGAATCTGCCATCCTTGCCTGGTCTGGCCTCCATTTGACCCTGGACCCACACCAATATGGTTGACTCCTAACTGCTCTCTGGGCAATTAGGGATGGGCAATAAATGTAGACCTAGCTAGAGGTCAT
>NW_025122571.1:0-1065 GCF_004010195.1 Chiloscyllium plagiosum | reverse complement strand
AGAATTCAAGAAATCAACTGAAGCAGCAATATCCAATTTCATTTTATTCCCAATCGTCCCAGTCTTCATCTTCTAGCTGAAAGACATCAGGTTTTAAAAATTAGAATCAGACAACTGAATAGGTATTATAGAATTAAAGCAAGCATATATCCTACCAGTCACCACAAAGCTAAAATATTCAAAAACACCCAACTAGCAATTTCTTTTTATTATAACCTTACTGCATACACAGAAATGTTAATAATGTGCACCCACGGCTTTAGTTCATCTGTTATTTAAACTGCTTTTTTTCTCCCTCTGTTCACTTTAGGAGGGTTCAATATAACCACAAAATTCATAGATAGATATAGAAGTGGCCAGATTAAAAGTAAGTCCAATGAAGATGTCCTCTTTCCAATCCAAAGACAATATAATAAATAATTGGCGAATATTCAAGACTTCAGGATAGGATGCTTTCAGGAAAAGACCTTAATGGTTTGAGATCAAGTTTTTAGGAAACTCTTAAAATGAGAGAATGGAAGTAACACCGTTAAAAGGACTAAGGAGGAAGGCACCAAGCAAGAAGATATGCAAAAGCCCAGAGTCACAGATGTGGGCTGGTCTAAGAGGTAGACAGTGCAGGTCAACAAATAGGGCTGATGTGTAACTAAGACACAATATTGGTAACACAGGTTTAGACAAATTTAAGTTTATAAAAGTAGAGTTCAAGCAGCTGGAGAAGTCACACTAAGGGAATCACAGCATGGAGGTTGATTTCTGTAGCACGGGATGAAATAGTAGGAAAGACTGGCAATCTCACAGACAATGAGGCACGTTGGGGGTTTGAAGCTCAGCTTGGAATTCAGTAGGGCACCAAATGATTTATGCTGAATGTAATTAGGATAAGCCATCAGGGCAGAGTTGAGTTTTCAGTGACGTCAAAAGTACAGTATCTTTTCCAAGTGTTAAAAATTGTAGACATAGAAGATTAGAACATAGAACAGTACAGCACAGAACAGGCCCTTCAGCCCATCACTGTATGGTACAGAGAACCCCAGACGGAGAATTCACTACAAGAGTATACAG
>NW_025122570.1:0-1065 GCF_004010195.1 Chiloscyllium plagiosum | reverse complement strand
ACCTCTGTATCAGCTCTGTCTCTCTGTGTCCCTGAGACCAACATTCTTCACCTCTGTAACAGCTCTGTGTCTCTGTGTCCCTTAGACCAACATTCTTCGCCTCTGTAACAACTGTGTATCTATCTCACTTAGACCAACCTTCTTTGCTTCTCTAACATCGTCCAATTCCAGACATGCCTCTTGTTATGCAATCTTCTTCAGACCTTGTAATTTTCAGTTGTGCCTTATGTTATATTTTACAAATCGTGCATGTTGCAATTCTTAAGAATGTAATCACGAATGCTTTATCGAGGATTTAACTGATAAAAGTATCGATAAGTTTAATATCTAATCAGTGTTATATTTATGTGGGAAGCAGTTAATATCAACTTCAGTTAAAGACATCCGTATGTCATGGTTTTGTAGTTAAGGTTTGGCGAAAAAAAGTTAACTTTTTATTCTTATATTTCATTTTTTCCTGAAGGGGGGAGGTATTGTGAACGTGTCCAGATACTCTACCTTTAAGAAAGTTGTCAAGCTCGCAAAATTGCCTTACAAAGCACAAAGTGTTCTGAACAAGGGAAAAATGTAACATATAGTTGACACAAATAGAGTGACTGGGTTGCCATAAGACAAAAACAAATTTAAATTCAGCCGGTCAATTTAAATTAAGCCCCATGGTGCCTAAATCGAATCAAAGTTGAATTTAGTATCTTGAGAATATTAAAACCAATGAATCGATCCGCTGTTTTGGGGCATTAAAATGGATGTTTTTGAACAGTTGAGATAGTACCGCCAAAAGCCCAAAAGGTATAGAATACGAGTTGAAGCGTTCTGTGAGAGGGACCTGTCTGTGGATGAAGTCTGTGCCGCAGAACATTGCAACCGAACTGTGGAGAATCTACAAAGGAATCTCAGCAAAGCTGCTTCTGAAACATGATTTTTTTTTCATCTCATTTTTATCAGACTAGAATTGTAGAGTGAGACGTAAAATATAGATTGAAGAGAAAGGAGTATTAAATCGTTATTTGTTAATATTCTCTGTGACACTTTAAGAATAAAGTTGGTAATTTTTACTTTAAATAG
>NW_025122569.1:0-1065 GCF_004010195.1 Chiloscyllium plagiosum | reverse complement strand
ATCTGGTTCTGCCTGTGAGTGTGGTGTTTGGATACGGTCTGTCTCTAGGTGTGGGTGCAGGGTTTGAGTACGGTCTTGCCCTGGGTGTGGATGTGGGGTTTGGGTACGGTCTGGCTCTGGATGTGGGATTTGGGTACCGTCTGGCTCTGGGTGTAGGACTGGGGTTTGGGTACGGTCCGGTTCTGGGTGTGGTGTTTGGGTATGGTCTGGCTCTGGGAGTGAGTATGTGCTTTGGGGACCGTCTGTGTCTGGTTGTGGGTGCGGGATTTTGGTATGGTTCAACTCTGACTGTGGGTGTGGGGTTTGGATACAGTCTGGTTCTGGGTTTGGGTGCCTGGTTTAGGTACGGTCTGGCTCTGGGTTTGGGGTTTAGGTACGGTCTAGCTCTGGGTATGGGAGAGTGAGGTTTGGTTACGGTCTGGTTCTGGTTGAGTGAGTGGGGTATGGGTACAGTCTGGTTCCGGTTGTGGGAGTGGGGTATGGGTACTGTCCGACTCTGGCTGTAGTTGTGGGGTTTGGTTACAGTCTGGTTCTGGGTGTGGGTGCAGGGTTTTGGTATGGTCTGGCTCTGGGTGTGGGAGTGGGGTTTGGGTATGGTCTGGCTCTGGGTGTGGGAGTGGGGTTTGCGCACGGTCTGGGAGTGGGGTTTGGGTACCGTCTGGCTCTGGGTGTGGGGTTTGGATGTGGGTGTGGACGTGTGGTTTGGGTACGGTCTGGGTTTGGGTCTGGGAGTGGGGTTTGGGTACCGTCTGGCTCTGGCTCTGGGTGTGGGGTTTGGATACGGTTTGGGAATGGGTATGTGCTTTTGTTTCCGTCTGAGTCTGGGTGTTGGTGCGGGGTTTGTATGGTCTGACTCTGACTGTGGCATTGGGGTTTGGGTACAGTCTGGTTCTGGCTGTGGGTGTGGGGTTTGTGTACTGTCTGGCTCTGGGTGTGGAGCATGTAACGGTCTGGATCTGGGTGTGGGTGTGTGGTTTGGGTACGGTCTGAGTCTGTGTGCGCGGTTCTGGTATGGTCTGACTCTGACCGTGGGGTTTGGATACGGTCTGGGTGTGGGGTTTGGAT
>NW_025122568.1:0-1065 GCF_004010195.1 Chiloscyllium plagiosum | reverse complement strand
GGGGCAATGAAATATGCTTCCAACCCAATGATTTCAATCTCAACTCTCTGAAAACACAGACCCAAAGCTTCCTACTTGTAACAGCTTGTCTCTCAGTCTCCTCTTTTCTTGAGAAAAGAGTTTTAAGCTGTTTAGCCTTTCCTGGTGATTACAACCTCTGTGTTCCTATAAGGTTTGTGACTGAACGTTTATTTTCCTGTCCCTTGTGAGTCAAGCCAGCAGCAGAAATAGGTCCTGATCTGCGAGGGGGTTTGGTTGGAATATTTGTATTTACAAATTTATTCTCACCGTCACGTACAGTGTGAAATTGATGTAAAACAGAATGAAAGGAGTGAGCACGCACAGAAACACAAAGGCAGCATGTGTCCCTGAGCTGAATGAACCTAGCATGAGGAAAACGTGACGACAATCAAAACTAGTTAGAATCACAGAATCCCGTGGGTGCAGAACGAGGCATTTCGGCCCATCGAGTCTGCAATGACCTGCTCTCCCAACCTACCCACATAACCCCACATTAGCTATGTTTAACCCAACCCACCTAACTTGCACACCACGGCCCATGTTAACATGGCCAATCCAATAACGCTGCACGTCTGTGGGAGTGTCCCAGATTACATCCAAATGCTTGGAATTGTCGATGAAGGCTCACAAATACATTTCTCTGATGCAAGTGCTGTGTTTTAGAAAATAAAATCTGGGGGAAACTGCAACCAGAAAGATTTCCAATTATCTCTGGAGGAAGAGAATTCCAAACTCGAGCCACTCACCCAGGGGACACAGTGAAAGTTATAGAGATCTGGGAACCATCAGAAATGTAACATGTTGTGAGGAAGGTGGGGTGCGACAAGGACAAAAAGTCAGTCTGTCAAACGGGGGAAGGCAAGAGAGATTAAACAGCAGGAATGATAGCCCCTCAAGGCCACCGGGAATGGAATTAGGGCTGGGAAAGAAACAAGGAAACAAAGTTTGCAGCTGCCAAAGATATACATTATAAAAACAGATTATAACAACAAAGAGGGCAGAGTTCACATCAAAGTTGTTGCTCTCATTGGTGAGTACAGAACG
>NW_025122567.1:0-1065 GCF_004010195.1 Chiloscyllium plagiosum | reverse complement strand
TGCACATTTAACCTACCCCTCGCATGTTTAACCTTCCCCTCGCATGCTTAATACCTCCCCTCACATGTTTAACCTTGGCCTCACTTGTTTCACCTTACCCTTGCATGTTTAACCTTCCCCTCGCATGTTTCCCCTTCCCCTCACATGTTTCACCTTCCTCTTCACATGTTTTACCTTCCCTTCACGTGTTTCACCTTCCCCTCACATGATTAACCTTCCCCTCGCATGTTTAACCTTTCCCTCGCATGTTTAACCTTCCCTTCACATGTTTCACCTTCCCCTCACATGTTTAACATTCCCCTCACATGTTTCTTTTTCCTCTCGCATGTTCTACCTTCCCCTCGCATGTTTCACCTTCCCTTCGCATGTTTAATCTTCCCTCACATGTTTCACCTTACCCTCACAAGGTTAACCTTCCCTTCACATGTTTAACCTTTCCCTTACATGTTTCACCTTCCTCTCGCATGTTTCACCTTCCCCCCACATGTTTAACATTCCACTCACATGCTTAACCTTCCCCTCACATGTTTAACCTTGCCCTCGCACGTTTAACCTTGCCCTTGCATGTTTAACCTTTCCCTCACATATTTCACCTTCCCCTCGTATACTTCATTTTCACCTCTAATTTTTCACCTTCCCCTCGCAAGTTTAACCTTCCGCTCACATGTTTTACCGTCCCTTTGCATGTTTTACCTTCCCCTCACATGTTTAACTCTCCCCTCGCATGTTTAACCTTCCCCTCATCTGCTCACCCTTCCCCTCACATGTTTCACCTTCATCTCGCATGTTTCACCTTCCCCTCCCATGTTTAACATTCCCCTCACGATCTTAACCTTACCTTCGCATATTTAACTCCCCCTCACTTTTTTAACCTACCGCTCGCATGTTTAACCTTGCCCTCGCATATTTCACCTTCTCCTCACATGTTTAACTTTCCCCTCGCTTGTTTAACATTCCCCTCACACGTTTCACCTTCCCCTCGCACGTTTAACCTTCCCCTCACATGCTTTGCCTTCCCCTCGCATGTTTAAAATTTCCCTCAAATGTTTCACCTTCCTCTCGCAT
>NW_025122566.1:0-1065 GCF_004010195.1 Chiloscyllium plagiosum | reverse complement strand
GTAAACTATTACATCCTTCGGCACTATCCACAGAACTACCAACCTTAGTCTCATCCACAAAATTGACTAAGCCATCCTTCTACGCTCTCATCCAGGTCGTTCATAAAAACGACAGGAAAACAGTGGTGTCAAAACAGATTCTTGAGTTACACAACGAGTAACTGAACCACGATGAACATTTCCCATCAGCCACCACTCTGTCTTCTTTCAGCTTGCCAATTTCTGTTCCAAATCACCAAATTGCCTTCAATCTCTTGCCTCAGTATTTTGTGCAATAACCTACCCTGTGGAACTTTATTGAATGTCTTTCTGAGATCAATACACACAAAATAAACTGCTTTACCCTCATCCACCTGCTTGGTCACCTTCTTAAAGAACTCAATAGGTTTGTTTTGAGGCACGGCCTACCCTTCACAAAACCATGTTAACTATCTATAATCAATTTATTTCTTTGAGAATAAATCATATCTATTATAACCTTTTCCAAATCGTAACCACAACCAAAGTAAGTCTATCATTACCAAGGTTGTCTCTACTTTCCTTCTTACACAACGGAATAACATTTGCCATCTTCCAGTCTTCTGGCACAATTCCTGTAGACAATGACGACATTAAGATCGAAGCCAAAGGCTCGATAATCTCCTCCCTGGGTCCCAGAGAATCCTCAGATCAATCCCATGGGGCAAGGGGACTTATCTATTTTCACTCTGTCCAGAATTGCTCACACCTCCTTCTTGTGAACCACAGTGCCACCTCGTCTCGTAGGCTGTATCTCAACATTCTCCTCGACCACATTGTCTTTTTATAGTGAGAATACTGATGAAAAATATTCATTTAGCGCTTCCCCTACCTCCTCTGACTCCACATACAACTTTCAACTACTGTCCTTGATTGGCTCTAATCTTACTCTCTCCATATAAAGTGTTTGTGAAACATTCCAAACATTAAAAGAAAATGTGAAAGCGAATTTATGCCTCTTACAGTGAAAAACGAGGGAAATCATAATAGCAAATGACAAAATGGCCGACACTCCAAGTCCATACTTACCTTTGTCTTCAGAACGGA
>NW_025122565.1:0-1065 GCF_004010195.1 Chiloscyllium plagiosum | reverse complement strand
TGACCTGGAAATGTATTCACCGTCATACATTATACTATATCGAATACCTCCTCAATTGTGATATGGGCTTTTCCTCAGACCTCACCAAAAACTTTATCAAATTATCAAGTCTTCATGTCTTTCTGAACAGTAAACACAGAGGAAGAATATTCAGTGAGAATGTGCCCTTCTGCTGCGGTCCGATACATAGATATCCACTTTGGTCCTTAAGTAGATTAATGTTTGATAACAACTTTAGATAAGGTGGGATGGAAGAGATTTTCTGTGTTTAATACAAAATGACGCGAAAATGTATCTTTCGGGCTTTTTCCTCCCTTTGCAACCCAAACAAAGATGCATGGCCACCCATTCATCCATAGTCTACACTGCCACTTTAAGAAGCATCAGCCCATTCGGCAACGTTTTTCCTGAACGAAATCATGATGGTGATTCTAAATTCTCAAATACATTGCTTATAAAAAATGTTCCTATCTTTACGAGGTGGCTCGAAAGATCTTCCTAGCACCAATATTGAACTGCTGAAACATTCATCGCCAGATTTATTTTGCCAAGCATTCAGGCACAAAGGGATAACTTTTACAATTCTCCAATCGATTCACACTGCACGAAATGTAATGGAAGATGGGATGGTTAATGCCTATACATCTTCAATTTCTGCTTCGATTTCCTTCGATATGCTTGAATACATTCCGTTGCCTTATTGACTCTAAGTACTGAACGCTTATGCAATGTTTCATCTTAAAATTTTAAATGAACCGGGTGACTAAATATGCTCCTCCATCACCAGGGCCTTAGCAGCATCTAACTATGACAGAAAGACAGGTGCAACTGATTGATAAAACAATTTTTTGTCGCAGCTCCGAGTTGCAATGTAATGTCCCTTTTGAGGCTTTCCTCATTGGCCTTAATTATCAATTTAACGTCGTTTTAATATTGAGTGTAGTTCAACAAAACAGGTATTTCCCTGCATTTTGGATGCTCTTTGGCTCACCGTTCTCTTCTTGTCATTCCTTCTCTCTCTTCTCAGTATTTTGTATTCATATTGGTTATTAATGATAGTTTGAC
>NW_025122564.1:0-1065 GCF_004010195.1 Chiloscyllium plagiosum | reverse complement strand
CCCAGTGTTACACAGGGACAGACCTGTCCCCACTGTACTGTACCCAGTGTTATACAGGGACAGACCTGTCCCCACCAGTACTGTACCCCAGTGTTATACAGGGACAGATCTATCCCCACCAGTACTGTACCCCAGTGTCATACAGAGACAGACCTGTCCCCACCAGTACTGTACCCCAGTGTTATACAGTTACAGAACTGTCCCCACCAATACTGTGCCCCAGTGTTATACAGGGACAGACCTGTCCCCACCAGTACTGTATCCCAGAGTTATACAGACACAGACCTGTCCCCACCAGCACTGTACTCCAGTGTTATACAATGACAGATCTATCCCCACCAGTACTGTACCCCAGTGTTATACAGGGACAGACCTGTCCCCACCAGTACTGTACCCCAGTGTTATACAGTGACAGATCTGTCCCCACCAGTACTGTACCCCAGTGTTATCGAGAGACAGACCTGTCCCACCAGTACTGTACCCCAGTGTTATACAGAGACAGACCTGTCCCCACTAGTACTGTACCCCAGTGTTATACAGTGACAGACCTGTCCCCACCAATACTGTACACCAGTTTTACACAGTGACAGACCTATCCCCACCCCAGCACTGTACCCGAGAGTTATACAATGACACACCTGTCCCCACCAGTACTATACCACTGTGTTATACAGTGCCAGATCTCTCACCACCAGTACTGTATCCCAGTATTATACAGTGACAGACCTGCCTCCAACAGTACTGTACCCCAGTGTAACACAGTGACAGACCTGTCCCCACCATACTGTACCCCAGTGTTATACAGTGACAGACCTGTCCCCACTACAACAGTACCTCATTGTAATACAGGGACAGACCTGCCCCCACCAGTACTGTACCCCAGTGTAATACACGGACAGACCTGCCCCCCACCAGTACTGTACCCCAGTGTTATACAGGGACAGACCTGCCCCCACCAGTACTGTACCCCAATGTTATACAGGGACAGACCTGCCGCCACCAGTACAGTACCCCAGTGTTATACAGGGACAGACCTGCCGCCACCAGTACTGTACCCCGGTGTTA
>NW_025122563.1:0-1065 GCF_004010195.1 Chiloscyllium plagiosum | reverse complement strand
GCTATAAAGTCTGTGTGTTATGATTCTGCTCCATAACCAACGATGAAGGAGCAGCGCTTCGAAAACTAGTGATTCCAAATAAACCTGTCGGGCTATAACCTGGCATTGTGTGATTTTTAATTTTGAAAATATGCAGTAATGCCAACATCTCCATACTGCGCATGCTACTCGGTGTCAGCAACGCACTGCGCATGTTCCACGGTGTCAGCAAACTATTACGCATGCTCACGCAACAAGCGGAAACACTCGGTGACCTTGTTTTGATGGACCAATGAGAAGCTCTGGAGGACCGGATGTAGACTGGTCGTCCTGCCAATCACAGCAAACCCATCGTCTGGATGCGGAAGGAGGACCATGTGCTTCTGAGGTGGTTGCTGTTGCTCCTCTCTCTCTCTCTCTCTCTGAATGAAGATTGAGCTTCACCCCATACTGCAACTTCCTTCCTCTCTCCAACATCTGTGAGTTCAACACACTCTTTTCTCACCCCCTTTTCCATTCCGGAGTTGAACTGTTGACTTGCAGGAACTGAAGGGAAACGGAGTGAATCCAGGGAGGGGACAGAATCTGGGAAAGTTAGGAAAGTTAGTCCAGGTCTTTTTTTCAATGGCAAATACAGGAGAATTGACATTTCAGGCTCGAGCCTTTCATCAGCAATAATGTGTGGATGAACAAAGGGGCCTCTGCGTCCTTCTAATCCAGTCAATGCAAGTTGTCAGACAGGTGCAGCAAATAGTGAGCAAGGCAAGTGGTATATTAGCAAGAGGAATTGAGTTCAGAAGTGGGGACGCCTTCCTGCAGTTTGGGCGTAATTGAATATATCCAAGGCTGAGTTCATCTGATTTTTGAACAACAAAGAAGTGATGATTATGGGGGGGGCAAGACCAGTACAGATCACTTACTATGCTGACTATGTTCTCAAACTAAACTGGACCCACCTACCTGTGTTTAACCTATATCCCTCTGAACCTTTTATATTGGAGTCATAGAGATGTACAGCGCAGAAACAGACCCTTTGGTCCAATTTGTCCATGTCTATCAGTTATCCTAATCTAGTCTATTTGCCAG
>NW_025122562.1:0-1065 GCF_004010195.1 Chiloscyllium plagiosum | reverse complement strand
TTTATTTAACTACAATTGAATTGTTCCTTTACAAGTTTGAGTTGTTTTTGTACATCTGCTTATGCAAGTTACAACCAATAAACTAATATGATTCAATTTAACACAGATTCAAATTTAACACACTTCCTATTAGCAAATCAGATCACATCCTCCCTTTGTCAAATCTGCTCATTATCTTCTGAAAGAATTCTGACAGACTTGTCAGCGGGACCATTCCTTGATGAAGCCATGCTGACTCAGCCCTACGCAGTGAGCGCACTAAGACACTGGGCACTTTCTGACGCGCTATGGATCCGGGTAAAGACCCAGCCATTAAAAGGAACAGAATAGCTAAAATCCAATTGAACAGCAATGCAGAGTAAACAGGCTGACTGGCACCCATCTGTTGTGACACTTTCAGTTCTTTTGGACTAATTTCTGTTTATCCTCGTCCATGTACAAATAGATGCTCAATAAGTATATCTTATCACATAGGTTTGGTGGAGGTGACAGATATCAGATCCTATGGTCATTACGACTGATTCGTTGGGCTCCACTTTCCTAGTTAATGAGATCACACTTAAGTTTTTATTGTCAAGTCTATCAATTTTAAAGTAAAGGTCTTGCTGGAGTTGTGCTGAAAGCGTATTTGAATATTGGGGAGTCTATACTATGCCACGTGCCAGTGGGGTTAGGAATAGGAAGGCAGTATAGTTAAAAACATGGCCAAAGAGCTGGTAGGGTAGGCAGCACTTCCAATATGTGGATCATTGGGATTCCCGGGTCGGTAGGATAAACGCAAGAAGGACGGGATGCAGCTGAACTGGCAGCAATCTCAGATACGTGGGTCATTGTGAATCCTGGGCTGTTGTCACTCAGGAGGTTTTAAACTAGTGTGGCGGTGGGGGAGGGAGGGTGGAGCCAGAGCAGTACATCCACAAGCACAGTGACTGAAGAGCAGTTGGAGACTAATTCAAGTATAAGTAAGACCAGCAACAAACTGACACAATGGGACTGAAAGTCTGAAGTATGCTGACTTTAATGTGAGCAGTATGACAGGCAAGGCAGATGAGTATATATAACTAT
>NW_025122561.1:0-1065 GCF_004010195.1 Chiloscyllium plagiosum | reverse complement strand
TCCCTCATCATTCCCCCACCCCCCCCAACCCACCCACATTCCTGAAGAAGCCAAAACGTTGACTTCTCCACCTCCTGATGCTGCCTGGCTTGTTGTGTTCTCCCAGCCTCCTGCTTGTCAATGTTGGATTCCAGCATTTGCAGTTTGTTTTGTCTCTAATCTCTTCAGGGGCCTGGATAAGAGTGAGGAAATTGGGTTTTGATGGAGCTACCCACAGACTCAAGTCAAAAGCAGCAAGGCAAGAAAGGCAAGTGGATCGAACACAAGAGAGCAAATTGTGAGGGAAAACCAATTATTACCAGTTTCGCAATTGCAAAGGAGAGAGTGACAACATTGAATTGCTTCTGGTGTCATCCTCTGTGCCCTAACATTTCACAGAGCCAGTTCCACATCCTTCCATTGGCTTTGTCATTGACAGTCAACAGTTCCCTTCCCACAGCCCTTTTTAAAATGTCCTGACCCAGGGAATCACTGACGCAGAAAATATTTCTCCTTTTCTGGGAAAGTTGGAGAAATATTAAATGTCAAGGAGCTGTTTCTCAGCCTTCAGGGTCTGACAGAAGGATGTGTGTAGTCTGTGGATTCTGGAGACAGATCACGGAGATATTCCTCACTCCCATCAAAACCTGACTTTATCCTGACATCAGTTTCTATTGTTCATTATAAAGTACCCCCACCAGTTTCAGACTGGACATTTCACACCCAGCCCCCATTTCCTCACACTGGAATCAAGAACCAAACTTGCCCCATCTCAGGATTGCCCTCTGAATGTGGTGTCAGTGTGTTAATGTTGTGTTTGAATGAAAGAGCCACAGTGGAATCTGGGACTGAATCCAAGGGGTTTCTGAGCCACCAGCAGCCTCCCCGCTGTGTGAAGGTCTGTTTGGATAAGATTTCAGCCCCATTGGTCCCCACTGATACTAGAGCCATGGAATGAGATGGCTGGAGCCACATGTGGACTGAGGAACACAACAGTCAGGACAATGAGCTGCTCTGGAATCCACCCTGAGCCCTGGATGATCCTCACTGAGGTGGCCCAGGGGCTACAGAATATGACAGCAGAAA
>NW_025122560.1:0-1065 GCF_004010195.1 Chiloscyllium plagiosum | reverse complement strand
CTGTGTGGGTTTCCTCCCACAGTCCAAAAATGTCTGAATTGGCCATGTTAAATTGCCTGTAGTGTTAGGTGAAGGGATAAATGTAGAGGAATGGGTGTGGGTGGGTTGTGCTTCGGCGGGTCGGTGTGGACTTGTTGGGCCGAAGGGCCTGTTGCCACACTGTAAGTAATCTAAATGTTGAAGCCCAGGTTCAGGTGCCCAACACAATAGTGACATCACAGGAAAGCTGTCGGTTCATTGGTTGGTAACAGGCCCTATCTTGACTATCTATTTTGGGTTCCTTTCAGACTGATGGTAAGTATAAGAAATATTTACAGGTGACAGACTAGAAGTCCAGAACTGAGTAAATAAGATAGGGTTGCAGGGCTTGGTGTTGTGTTGTAACTGCATGATGTGGGAGTTGATGGATCCCTTTGTGGGTCATATTGACAACATCTGTAGCAAGTGTTGGATGTTTAGGAACTCCTGGCTCAGCGTTTCTGAGCTGTAGTCTGACCTTTGGAACATTATGACACATCAGGGAAAGAGTTTCCCAGAGATAGTGTTTCAGGAGACAATCAAACCCCTTAAGTTAACTACCTTGAATGTGGTCAGGGAGAGGAGGGTGTGATAATGAACGAGGCAAGTAGGGGGATCCAGGAGGTAGAGCTGAGGCTCCTACAGCACTCGAGCTTGTCTAGCAAGTTTGAGATTCTTGCTCCCTGTGTGGGTGAGTCGGGAGGATGAGCAAACTGCCCTTCGCATTGTGGTACAGGGAACCATTCATGAGGGGAAGACAATAAAAATGTAGTTGTAATTGGGGGATAGAATAGTCCAGAGATTAGATTAGATACCATACAGTATCGAAACAGGCCCTTCAGCCCAATAAGTCCATACTGACCCTCCAAAGAGTAACTCAAAAAGGCCCATTCCCTCACCCTATATTTACCCCTGACTAATGCACCTAACATTATGGGCAATTTAGCAGAGCCAATTCACCTGACCTGTACATTTTTGGACTGTGGGAGGTAACCCACACAGACACAGGGACAACATGCAAACTCCACACAGACAGTTGCCCGAGGC
>NW_025122559.1:0-1065 GCF_004010195.1 Chiloscyllium plagiosum | reverse complement strand
AGGTTGAGGGTGAGAGGGGAAAGATATAAAAGGCAACAAAGGAGCAACTTTTTCATGCAGAGAGTGGTGCGTGTATGGAATAAGCTGCCAGAAGAAGTGGTGGAGGCTGACAGTTACAGCATTTTAAAGGCGTTTGGATACTTGACATGAATAGGAAAGATTTAGAGGATACGGACCAGGTGCTGGCAAGAGGGATAAGATTAGGTTCGGATATCTGGTCAGCATGGACAAATTTGACCGAAAGTTCTGTTTAGTGCCGTTCATCTATGACTCTCAGCTCAGTGGGTTTCGGTCTCTCCAAAGGTAAATCTTAGTCTGTTTTATTTTAGTAAAGCTACAACATTCAGTCGGGTAATGGATTATTTCTTTAAATACACATCTTATGATGCTTTAATTAAGATTTATAAAATATAAAATATCGGTCCTAATTTATTCTAGAGTAGTGTTTTGTAAAGCTGTAAGACTGTGTGCCTTTTTCTGGGTCTGTGGACTGTTAAGGTGCAGAGATGGCCATTCGTACAGTGATGTGCTCTTCCTGTTGGATTTAGGAGATTAAGGAAAGTTTCAGTGATCTTGATTGTTTGTAGGAAGTGAGGATGCAAAACCTGTAGGATTTAATGGATCAGATGGAGCGCTGATTAAAGGTAATGAAGAATTTACAGGAGCCGGGGGGTGTGATAGGTGGCAGTTTCAGAAAGTTAGGAAAACTGCAGATCCAGTCAGATAGATGGGTTTCCTCTCGGAAAGGGAGGAGGAGAGGGCAAGTAGTGCAGGAATCTCCTGTGGTTATTTCCAGCTCAAACAAGTATACTGTTTTGGAAAGCGTCAAGGATCATACTCTCAGGGGAATATCGCACTGACAGCCAAGTTACTAGTGTAATGAATCTAGAGTAATGTGAGGTAGATCATGATCCACGCGATCGATGGTCTCTCTAGTCTGCAGCATAGACTGCAGTTTCTGCAGCTAACAGTGATATATCAGAATGGGATGGTGCCTCCCTACTGTCTGGGTGAAGGATGGCTCTGAGGGTGCAGAATATTGTGAAAGGGGAGAATGATCAGTGG
>NW_025122558.1:0-1065 GCF_004010195.1 Chiloscyllium plagiosum | reverse complement strand
TCTTTCTGCATTTTCTTGGTGGCCATTATCATCATGGATCTAACACGCTCTTCTCATTATTCAATATTTTTATTATCCTTTCCTGGCAATCTTTGGTGTTCCTGGTAAGTGTCACTGTCCATATTTCTTTTCTCTATAAACCAGTTATGACTGTATTGCTGTTCTTTCATATAGTCTATACTTCTTGTTACTATTATTGTTCCTGTTGACACTCTCAATCCAGATGTTCACTCTACAGACCACTACTAACTACATCAATGAATGTGTTCAATTACTGTCTCTCTCTCTGCTCTAACATTGTTACTCACGGGTCTCTATGTTGACTTACTCAGTTTCCGCGGAGAACTACAATTTATTGTATCATTGCCTTTGTTATTTAAATATTAAGAGCATGGAGGTCACCATCTACTGCTCTGGTTACAAACTCCACTTCCTTACACTGTTTCCCTCCCATCCCTGACCAATTTCTGCGGCTGAAGCAGACAAGTCACAACTGTGGGAGATCGCTTTGACTGTGAGCTGATTCCTGACACCATACTCGGACCATTTCTAACTTGAAATACTCACCACTCCAGAATATATCTCACTGGTTTATTCCATCTGCTTGTTGAATCTTGAGCTATGTATTACAGTCTTAAAGAACCCAATAATCTTTTGCTGACACTCCCGGGTTCAAACTTCCGAAGCAAATCTGATTTGAACTGACACCAAACTCCCATCCATCTGTGATTCATGCGCACACCGATGTATATTGCTGCTGAGTCTGGCAATACCTTTATTTTGACATTCTCAAACACTTTACCTCATCTGTCCATGAAACTTCTCTCGTTCTCTCTGTTGATTAACAAAGAGCCTGCCAGTTGTTCGTAATTAAAATAGTTGCCTCCATGAGCGTTCCTTCTCAAACAATGAGTTTCGCATTCAACCACGCCAATCGTGCGCACACGCACACTCTCTCTCTCAGTCTCTGATGAACACACACACACACAAACACACACACACATGCACTCTCTCACTCAGTCTCTGATGAATACACAGAGAGAGCAAACCTTCCCATTGTAGGCA
>NW_025122557.1:0-1065 GCF_004010195.1 Chiloscyllium plagiosum | reverse complement strand
CATGGTGTGGGTTAGTGTATCACGGAGTGGGACGCTCTCTCTGCAGCATGGTGTGGGATAGTGTATCCCGGAGTGGGACGCTCTCTCTGCAGCATGGTGTGGGTTAGTGTATCCCGGAGTGGGACACACGCTATGCAGCATGGTGTGGGTTAGTGTATCGCGGAGTGGGACACTCTCTCTGCAGCATGGTGTGGGTTAGTGTATCCCCGAGTGGGACACTCTCTCTCTGCATCATGGTGTGGGTCAGTGTATCCCCGAGTGGGACACTCTCTCTGCAGCATGGTGTGTGTTAGTGTATCACAGAGTGGGACACTCTCTCTGCAGCATGGTGTGGGTTAGTGTATCACACAGTGGGACACTCTCGCTGCAGCATGGTGTGGGTTAGTGTATCCCCGAGTGGGACTGTCTCTGCAGCCTGGTGTGTGTTAGTGTATCACAGAATGGGACACTCTCTCTGCAGCCTGTTGTGTGTTAGTGTATCCCGGAGTGGGACACTCTCTCTGCAGCATGGTGTGGGTTAGTGTATCCCCGAGTGGGACACTCTCTGCAGCAAGGTGTGTGTTCATGTATCCCGGAGTGGGACACACTCTCTGCAGTATGGTGTGGGTTAGTGTGTCCCGGAGTGGGACACACTCTCTGCAGTATAGTGTGTGTTAGTGTATCCCGGAGTGGGACACTCTCTCTGCAGGATGGTGTGTGTTAGTGTGTCCCGGAGTGGGACACTGTCTCTGCAGTATGGTGTGGGTTAGTGTATCACAGAGTGGGACACTCTCTCTGCAGCACGGTGTGTGTTCGTGTATCCCGGAGTGGGACACTCTCTCTGCAGCATGGTGTGGGTTAGTGTATCCCCGAGTGAGACACTCTCTGCAGCAAGGTGTGTGTTCATGTATCCCGGAGTGGGACACACTCTCTGCAGTATGGTGTGGGTTAGTGTGTCCCGGAGTGGGACACACTCTCTGCAGTATAGTGTGTGTTAGTGTGTCCCCGGGTGGGACACTCCCTCTGCAGCAAGGTGTGGGTTAGTGTATCCCTGAGTGGGACACTCTCTGCAGCACGGTGTGTGTT
>NW_025122556.1:0-1065 GCF_004010195.1 Chiloscyllium plagiosum | reverse complement strand
AGTGAGACACAGAGTGAGATAGTGAGTGAGGCACAGAGTGGGATAGAGAGTGAGACACAGTGTGGGGATACATAGTGAAACACAGAGTGAGATAGTGAGACGCAGAGTGGGATAGAGTGTGAGGCACAGAGTGACATAGTGAGTGAGACACAGAGTGACATACAGAGTGAGGCACAGAGTGGGATAGTGAGTGAGACACAGAGTGGGATAAAGAGTGAGGCACAGAGTGAGATAGAGAGTGAGGCACAGAGTGAGATAGTGAGTGAGACACAGAGTGAGATAGTGAATGAGACACAGAGTGGGATAGTGAGTGAGACACAGAGTGAGATAGTGAGGCACAGAGTGAGATAGTGAGTGAGACAGAGTGGGATAGTGAGTGAGGCACAGAGTGAGATAGAGAGTGAGGCACAGAGTGAGATAGTGAGTGAGACACAGAGTGAGATAGTGAATGAGACACAGAGTGGGATAGTGAGACACAGAGTGAGATAGTGAGTGAGACAAAGAGTGGGATAGAGTGTGAGACACAGAAAAAAACAGATATGCAGAGGGAGAGACGATGAAAAATAGTGAGAATCTTAAAATATGGAATGGACTGGAGGGATTGACAGAAACAGGAACCTGTGCCCTCAGCAATAACAAGACACAAGGCAGCATCCACATAAAGAGCATTTCTCTCCAAGACAGTGCCTTAACAGTGTTTATTCCCAAGGACAATCCAGAGTGGGACACTGTGCCAAAGGAAATAGGCACAGCCCCATTCCAGCATCCCTTGTTTCGGCTGTTTACATTTCTTCAGTATCAGGCTGGATGTGTCAGCAGCTCAGGCTGGGTTTATCCGGAACTACCCCGAGAAAGGGCTGGTGGAATAGACTATGATGCTGACACAAGTGCATCAGGAACAGAGGAACAGAAAGCAAAATGTAAAGGGGGTGTGGGACTGGAGGGTAAAGCAACATACAGCGAGAAAGACAGACAGACAGAGCGAAGGAACAGTAGAGATGAGAAGAAGGATAAGAGGAAAGAGCAAAACAGAGTGGTTAGCACTGCTGCCTCACAGCGCCAGAG
>NW_025122555.1:310-1065 GCF_004010195.1 Chiloscyllium plagiosum | reverse complement strand
GACAGTGTAGAGGGAGCTTTACTCTGTATCTAATCCCGTGCTGTTCCTGTCCTGGGAGTGTTTGTTGCGGGGACAGTGTAGAGGGAGCTTTACTCTGTATCTAACCCCGTGCTGTCCCTGTCCTGGGAGTGTTTCATGGGGTGACAGTGTAGAGAGAGCTTTACTCTGTATCTAACCCCGTGCTGTCCCTGTCCCTGGGAGTGTTTGATGGGGGACAGTGTAGAGGGAGCTTTACTCTGTATCTAACCCCGTGCTGTCCCTGTCCCTGGGAGTGTTTGATGGGGGACAGTGTAGAGGGAGCTTTACTCTGTATTCAACCCCGTGCTGTCCCTGTCCTGGGAGTGTTTGATGGGGGACAGTGTAGAGGGAGCTTTACTCTGTATCTAACCCCGTTCTGCCCCTGTCCCTGGGAGTGTGTGATGGGGGGACAGTGTAGAGGGAGCTTTACTCTGTATCTAACCCCGTGCTGTCCCTGGGAGTGTTTGTGATGGGGACAGTGTAGAGGGAGCTTTACTCTGTATCTAACCCCGTGCTGACCCTGTCCCTGGGAGTGTTTGATGGGGACAGTGTAGAGGGAGTTTTCCTCTGTATCTAACCCCGTGCTGTCCCTGTCCCTGGGAGTGTTTGAAGTGGGGACAGTGTAGAGGGAGCTTTACTCTGTATCTAACCCCGTACTGTCCCTGTCCTGGATGTGTTTGATGGGGGGGTCAGTGTAGAGGGAGCTTTACTCTGTATCTAACCTTGTGCTGTCCCTG
>NW_025122555.1:0-234 GCF_004010195.1 Chiloscyllium plagiosum | reverse complement strand
GGGGTGTGTGATGGGGGGACAGTGTAGAGGGAGCTTTACTCTGTATCTAACCCCGTGCTGTCCCTGTCCCTGTGTGTGTTTGATGGGGTGACAGTGTAGAGGGAGCTTTCCTCTGTATCTAACCCTGTGCTGTCCCTGTCCCTGGGATTGTTTGAAGGGGGGTCAGTGTAGAGGGAGCTTTACTCTGTATCTAACTCTGTGATGTCCCTGTCCCTGGGAGTGTTTGATGGGGAC
>NW_025122554.1:0-1065 GCF_004010195.1 Chiloscyllium plagiosum | reverse complement strand
GTTTTCCTGAATTTGTCTAGAGCGATTATTGAAAGGCGATTTTCGTTTCTAACAACTTGGGGGCTCGTCATCGGGATCAACACTCCGGCCGCAAGGGGAGTTGAGGAAGGATATCGGAGAAGGTGCACCCTGCCGAGTTCGGCAGTCCCTGATTCCTTGCTTGTCGTCCCGCGCGGCTTGAGCGAGTGATATCCGGGAGGCTCAGGAAAACAAAGGAAGGGTGTACCCGAGGCAGTGGGGACGGTTAACGATCGAGTAATTTCGGTGCACCGAACCCAGGTATGCGGGGACCGTGTTTCCGGAGGACTGGGGACCTACGGGGTGCCTGTGGATTTTTTTCTACAGAGGCGTGGGACTCAGGAATCTAGAGACCGGGGCTCGCCTGTGAGGGATTTTGCAGAGACCGTGTTTGAGGAGGAACGTGTACCTACGGGGTGCCTGTGATTTGTGTCACAGAGACGTAGGACACAGGAATCCAAAGACCGGGGGTGCCTGCAAAGGAACCTGGGCGATCACGGGACTGAAGGTCCGGGAATTGGCTACATTGTGATAGATTATCACCGGAAAAATACGAAGTCCTCGGAAATGGGAAATAAGGGATCTAAGGTGATTAAGGGAAAGGTAGGCTTAAACAGGGACAATGACACATACCCCGGGGTACCTGACGATAGTCCGTTAGGGAGAATGCTAAATAATTGGGATCAGGGTGGAAGAAAGGGAAAATCTAAAAGGAAGATTGTAAAATACTGTCAAAAGTGGTCCCAGAAACCTATTCAGGGCGACTCAGTGTGGTGGCCTAGATTCGGTACTGACGAAGACTGGGTCCGGCAAGCCCTCATTTTATATGTCAATTCAAAACCTGATGTTAATCTGGAAGAAAGTGATTATGCCCTTTGTTGGCTGCCGGTTACGATATATTGCCAAATGCAGGTGACTAATAAAGACTCGAAAGGGCAGAAAGAATGGGACCCTTTAGATCACTTACCGCCGCCTTACGTGACCCCGTCTGCCCCACAGAATGTTCCTTCGGGAGACGACGATTCAGGGGAAGGGGAAGAAAATGGG
>NW_025122553.1:0-1065 GCF_004010195.1 Chiloscyllium plagiosum | reverse complement strand
CGCTATTCTGAATTCCCAAAGAGACTGTTGAAAGAATAAGGACTGAAAAAAAAACTCGTTACCTGACCAATCTGGCGCACAGAATCATTTTTTTTTGTTAGAGGAGGAGCATGGGTGGGAGAGACTAAATGACTAGTATTTCAGGTAACGCAATCACACAAATATATGACTTCCCAGAACTCTTTCGCTCCTCCCTCGCACCTCTCGGCAAATGGAGGTCTGATCCCGGAGGTAAGTTCCTTTTAATGCAGGAAAACCCACCCTTCCCGGCAGCCTTCGCTTCACCGCTCCTTCTCTCCTCGCAGCTCTGGTAAAATGAGACTGAGAAGAACCGTAATTAAGATGAGTGGCTGATATGTTTGTAAGGCAGAAACCTATTCCCCTTGATGAATAGATCCGTCACTCAGGCAGAGTTTAAAGCAGGGGTAGAACGTTTAGAGAAGATGAAAAGATTTTTTTTATTCAGCGGGTAGAGGGAATCTGGGACTCATGACCTGAGGCTTCAAATAGACAACAGGTGCAGGAGTAGGCCATTATGCCCTTCGAGCCAGCACCACCCTTCATTACAATCATGGCTGATCATCCTCAATCAGTATCCTGTTCCTGCCTTATCCCCGTAACCCTTGATTCCACTATCCTTAAGAGCTCTTTCTTGAAAGCATCCAGAGACTTGGCCTCTGAAGCTTTCTGGGGCAGAGTATTCCGTGCACCCACTTTCTCTGGGTGAAGAGGTTTCTCCGCAACTCTGTTCTAAGTGACCTATCACTTCTTTTTAAACTGTGTCCTCTGGTTCGGGACTCACCCATCAGCAGAAACATGCTTCCTGCCTCCAAATGTCCAATCCTTTAATATTCTTATACGTCTCAAGCAGATCCCCTCTCAGCCTTCTAAACTCAAACATATACAAGCCCAATCGCTCCAATCTTTCAGCGTAAGATAGTCCCGCTATGACGGGAATTGACCTCGTGAACCTACGCTGCACTCCCTCAACAGCGAAAATATCTTTCCTCAAATTTGGAGACCAAAACTACACACAAGTAATCTAATTCAATATTCAGTATTCCA
>NW_025122552.1:0-1065 GCF_004010195.1 Chiloscyllium plagiosum | reverse complement strand
CTGGGTATCTCATATGCTGTATGTAAACCACCCCGAATCCCTCGATCAGATTTCAGTCTCTCCCTCACTACTGGGTATCTCATATGCTGTATATAAACCACCCTGAACCCGTCGATTAGATTCCAGTCTGTCCCTCACTCTGGGCTATCTCTGATGCTGTATATAAACCACCCTGAACCCATCGATTTAATTCCAGTCTGTCCCTCACTCTTGGGTTTCTCATATGCTGTATGTGTACAACCCTGAACCCCTCGATTAGATTCCAGTCTGTCCCTCACTCTTGGTTATCTCTTATGCTGTATATAAACCACCCTGAACCGCTCGATTAGATTTCAGTCTCTCCCTCACTCCTGGGTATCTCATATGCTGTATGTAAACCACCCTGAACCCCTCGATTAGATTCCAGTCTCTCCCTCACTCTAGGCTATCTCTTATGCTGTATCTAAACCACCCTGAACCCCTCGATTAGATTTCATTCTCTCCCCCACTCTTGGGTCTCTCAGATGTTGTATATAAACCACCCTGAACCCGTTGATTAGATTCCAGTCTCTCCCTCGCTCCTGGTTATCTCATATGCTGTATATAAACCACCAAGAACCCCTCGGTTAGATTACAGTCTCTCCCACACTCCTGGGTATCTCATATGCCGTATGCATACCACCCTGAACCCCTTGATTAGATTCCAGTCTGTCCCTCACTCTTGGGTGTCTCACATGCTGTATATAAACCACTCCTGAACCCTGCGATTACATTCCAGTCTCTCCCTCAATCCTGGGTATCTCATATGCTGCATGTAAACCACCCCGTATCCCTCGATCAGATTTAAGTCTCTCCCTCACTCCTGGGTATCTCATATGCTGTATATAAACCACCCTAAACCCGTCGATTAGATTCCAGTCTGTCCCTCACTCTGGGCTATCTCTGATGCTGTATATAAACCACCCTGAACCCATCGATTTAATTCCTGTCTGTCCCTCACTCTTGGGTTTCTCATATGCTGTATGTGTACAACGCTGAACCCCTCGATTAGATTACAGTCTGTCCCTCACTCTTGGTTATCTCTTA
>NW_025122551.1:830-1065 GCF_004010195.1 Chiloscyllium plagiosum | reverse complement strand
CCTTTATAAGTCGTTGCATAGATGTTAAGAGCAGGGTGGTGACATTGGAGCGATACAGAACTTCTGTGTGCAGTTCTGGTCCCCACACTGTAGGAAGGATGTGATTACAGTGGAGAGGATGCAGAGAAGATTCACCAGGATGTTGCCTTGGCTGGAGCAGTGAACAGAGGCTGGATAAGCTCGGGTTATTTTCTTGGGAGCAGAGAAGGCTGAAGGGCGATCTGATAGAGGTGGG
>NW_025122551.1:0-710 GCF_004010195.1 Chiloscyllium plagiosum | reverse complement strand
GGCGCTACCTGGGAGGGGAGTTGAGGCGGGAAACCTCACAACCTTTAAAATTGATGAGCATTTTAAGCGTGATAACGTTTAAGGCTATGGTGCTGATGTATATTCCTGTCAGGGTGAAAGGAAAGACTGGTAGGTACAGGGAATGCTGGATGACTAAAGAAATTGAGGGTTTGGTTAAGAAAAAGAAGGAAGCATATGTAAGGTACAGACAGGATAGATCGAGTGAATCCATAGAGGAGTATAAAGGCAGTAGGAGTATACTTAAGAGGGAAATCAGGAGGGCAAAACAGGGACATGAGATAGTTTTGGCAAATAGAGTTAAGGAGAATCTAAAGGGGTTTTACAAATACATTAAGGACAAAAGGATAACTAGGGAGAGAATAGGGCCCCTCAAAGATCAGCAAGGCGGCCTTTGTATGGAGCCGCAGGAGATGGGGGGGATACTAAACGAGTATTTTGCATCAGTATTTACTGTGGAAAAGGACATGGAAGATATAGACTGTAGGCAAATAGTTAGTGACACCTTGCAAAATGTCCATATCACCGAGGAGGAAGTGCTGGATGTCTTAAAATGCATAAAGGTGAATAAATACCCAGGACCTGATCAGGTGTACCCGAGAACTCTGGGAAGCTAGAGAAGTGATTGCTGGGCCTCTTGCTGAGATATTTGTATCACCGATACTCACAGGTGAGGTACCGGAAGACTGGAG
>NW_025122550.1:0-1065 GCF_004010195.1 Chiloscyllium plagiosum | reverse complement strand
AAGATAGTGATCGGATGTTAGAGAGAGGGAGCGAGAGTGTGTCAGTGGGGTACAAGGAGAGTTGCAGAGATCGGGAGAGCTTTACAGAGAGGGAGAGAAAGGGAATGACAGTGTGGGAGGGATGCAGTACAGCTGCAACTCCTATGTCATCAGCGTCGATTGCAACTTCGGTGGGTTTCAAAACCTTTGGTTCAGCTAAGACTTTTGTGATGAATAATATTGCTTCCAAATGGTCGAATGCCTCCTAGTATTGACCTGTACACCGAAACTTTATGTTCTTATTCAACAAATCGGTGTTGGTGAAACTACTCTACTGAAGTTTGGAACAAACTTCCAATAGAATCCGCTGAGTCCGAAGAACCAAAGCATCTCTTTCTTCGAGTTTGGTCATGGAAATCCTTCAATGACATTTGCCTTTGCATTCCTTGGGCTCAACATTCCATGACCTGCATTATGTCCCAAGAATTTCACCTCTGATTTCGCAAATTGAGTTTTGTTTAAGTTTATTACCAGTTTTGCATCGCTTCGTCATTCAAAGAGCTCTGCCCACCGTACCATGTGATCTTTCCAGGACTGAATCAATAGCCCAACATCGTCTAAATGGACTGTGCAGTTTGTTAACCCAGCGGGTGGGCGGGAGTGAAAGAGATGGAGTGATTGTGAGTGTGCCAGGGTGACGATGATGATGTGAGTGTGAGAGAGTCCGTTTGACAGTGACAGAGTGAGTGCAGTGTCGAGGTGATGGGGTTGGAGTGAGTGCAAGGGGGTAAGGGTGAAATAGATGGAGACAGTCTGTGTGGATCAGGGTGTTTGTGACGGAGTGAGTGTGAGGGTGTCAGAATGACAGCGAAGGAGTGAATATGAGGCGGTCAAGGAGTCGGTGAGGCAGTGAATGTGAGGGGATAATGGTGATAGTCAGTGAGTGAGTGTGAGGGTATCAGGATGAAAGTGAGGAGTGAGTGTGAGGGGGTCAGGATGACATTGACAGAGATAGACTGAGTGAGAGGGGCTGAAGCTGACAGTGATGGAATAAGTGTGAGGAGTTTCAGGCTGACAGTGATGGAT
>NW_025122549.1:0-1065 GCF_004010195.1 Chiloscyllium plagiosum | reverse complement strand
ACTACATCCTGTCATTGCCCCATCTGCAACTGTCCCCCTCTCAGGTATGTGGCTCTGATTCCCACCCCCCTGCCAAACTAGTTTAAACCCTCCTGAATCACACGTGCAAATCTCCCACCCAGGACATTTGTGCCCCTCCAGTTCAGGTGCAACCATGTACAGGTCCAAACTTCCCCAGAAGGTATCCCAATGATTTAGATATCTGAAGCCCTCCCTCCTCCACCAGCCTCGGAGCCAAGTGTTAAGCTGCATTCGCTGACAGTTCCTCACCTCACTATCTCGTGGCAATTGTAGTAAACCTGATGTCACTACTCTACTCATCCTGCTCTTCAGCTTCCAACCTCTGTAGTCACTTTTCAGATCCTCAATCCCTTTCCTGGCTCTATCATTGGTGCCAATATGTACCATGATTTCTGGCTGCTCAGTATGGCTTTGTGTGAGGGAAATCATGTCTCACAAACTTGGTTGAGTTTTTTGAAGAAGTAACAAAGAGGATTTGTAAGGGCAGAGTGGTAGATGTAATCTGTATGGACATTAGTAAGGTGCTCAACAACGTTCCCTGTGGAAGACTGGTTAGCAAGGTTAGGTCTCATGGAATACAGAGAGAACTAGCTATTTGAATACAGAACTGGCTCAAAGGTAGAAGACAGAGGATGGGGTGAAGGATTGTTTTTTGTACTGGAGGCCTATGATCAGTAGAATGCCACAAGGGATCGGTGCCGGGTCCACTACTTTTTGTCACTTATATAAATGATTTGGAACATAGGAGGTATATTTAGTCAGTTTGCAAATGATACCAAAATCGGAGGTGTACTGGACAGCGAAGAAAGTTACCTCAGAGTACAATTGGATCTTGATCAGATGGGCCAATGGACTGAGGACTGGCAGATAGAGTTTAATTTAGATAAATGTGATGTGCTGCATTTTGGAAAAGCTAATCAGTGTAGGACTTATAAACTTCATGGTCAGGTCCTTGGGAGTGTTACTGAACAAAGAGACCTTGGAGAGCAAGTTCATAGTTCTTTGAAAGTAGACTTGCAGATAGAGAGGATAGTGAAGAAGGCA
>NW_025122548.1:0-1065 GCF_004010195.1 Chiloscyllium plagiosum | reverse complement strand
CATGGACAGATTGGCAAAATGATTGACAGTGTAGAATTTTTTGAAAAGTGTTCAATACAACAATACAAGTCAACATAGTAATAAATTAGCATATAAATCAAGAGCAAAGAAACTAAAGTTAAAAATTCAGGTTACATTGTACTCATACAAAAGCATTGATATGCAAAATTTATTATCTCATCTATACATATATGGCATGCGACATTTTTCAATTGAAACTGATATTGTTGAGGACGCACAATTATTCCAAACAGGATGACAGTAATACTATGAGGTGTACAAATGTATTTCATAAGTATTAATAATGCCTGTGTAATTATTATTTATGATTAACTTGCTTGGTTTGATCACCACATTATGAAACTTTGTTCACAATTGTCCTCAATGAGAAATGCCATCTTTTATACCAATACAGCTCAAATAAACTAGGCCAGTTATGGGACCAGCAGGTCTACCAACACACAGAATTATGGTGAGAAATTACCAATAAGATTTCAGCTATGCAATTGTATAATGAATAACCATAGACCTATATTAGTCCTTTCTTAAATTAGGAACTTATACCCAGGAGCATTCTAGAGCAGGTGGATCAATCATTCTATAAAATTATTCTTTAACTATACTCAGAAGAATAAAAAAACACAGAAGTTTGCAGCATTTCAATAGAACTGTCCAACTTGTTACGGGTTAATATACAGCAGATATGTGTTACTTTTCAAACAGTGCATGTAATGCTCTTCACACATGTATTGCCAAACAGCAGAAGTTTTCTCTTTGTAATCGATCGATTCTGTATAACATGTTGGCAGATCCATTTCGTGGATAGTTTAGTGACCAAGAATAATTATTCATGGAAACACATTTTATGATATCACAGCCATTAACTTACACCTTAGTATTCTATGCTAACAGATACGGCTAGCATGACAGAGTCACTTGAGCTAAATGTTCACCCTAAACAGTAACCAAACCTTGCTCTTGTAACAGCCTGCATGACACTCTCATGATTAGGTCGGAACATTGCCGCCACCAGAACTTAAATACAGTTGGAACTTCATTACATTA